>NC_042616.1:418756695-418978592 GCF_901001135.1 Rhinatrema bivittatum | reverse complement strand
TGTGCTTACCCTCTTCCCTCCTTGTGCTCTTCAGCGGATTCCTAGTACTATGACGTCTTGTACTAGAGCATTTTTTTTTTCCTATGAAAAAGGTTTTATTTCCCCTGTCTGATTTTTACATTTGAGGTATTTGTTTATATTTATTGCCCTTGCTGGCAATCCTTTCAGTTTAGCTCACCCTTGTTCTACTTCACAAATACCTTCCCACTCTGCTAGCCTCCTTTCTCATTGGTGTCTGGTCAGAGCAGGGGTTTGGGAGAAAACTGAAGTAATACTGGAAGTTTAAACAAATATGAAAAGGGCAGAGAGATTGTTTCAAACCAGTGAATCTAATGAGAACAGTGAAGCCAGGTCCAATGATTAACGATGGGCATGATGCAGTGTCTGCTGCCTTTTTTGGGCATATTTGTATGTTTTTTGTCCTGCACTTAATCTGTTTCCCCCCCCCCCCCCTCCCCTTCTTTCAATTGTATGCCC
This sequence comes from Rhinatrema bivittatum, assembly GCF_901001135.1. Lineage (NCBI taxonomy): Eukaryota > Metazoa > Chordata > Amphibia > Gymnophiona > Rhinatrematidae > Rhinatrema > Rhinatrema bivittatum. The sequence continues at coordinate 418,978,115 of NC_042616.1, read as the reverse complement.
AGGAACAGCAGCCGAGCTGGACTGATGACCTCCCGCTTTGCCTTCTGTCTGGAGTAGGCTCGGCTCCAAACCGCACTTACAATGCTGAAGGCAAAGGCAAGGAGGAGCACCCTGGGAGGATAAACTGGCTGAAATTCAGGTGAGATTCACACTACATAAAAATGCCAGCCACGTCCAGTGCTGGGAAAAAAGAGCCAAGTTAAAATTCACACAATACAAAGCAGTCATCAGTGTGATATAATCTTGTCAATGTCAGGGTTAAATGATGCCCTAAAACTTCTGCTCCCTCCAGGCCATTCTAACGAGTTTATATCATTGCAGTGCCCATAGTCACACGATCCTGTGATCTGAAATTCCCAGGAGGAGACTCACATCTTTTACACTTACTGAGACTCGAAGGGCCCGATTTTCAAAAGGATTTATGTACAGAAAACGGATTCAGTGCACAAATCCTCATTCGAAAATCAATTTGGGGTCTATGCATGTGAAAATATGTGTGTAAGGAACCTGATTTTGCGCGTACTTTGACATGCATGGTAAGTAGGAGTTCTGGAAGGTGGGGTTGGAACAGGGAAAGGATTTATCTGCATAATTTCCATTTTCAAAAGTATGCATGTAAATCCACATGCAAAAGGTTACCTTGCCCTCAAGCAGATGTAACTTTGTGCATGCAAGCTGTGCTGGGTTCTGTGCACACACGTAGATTCTTAAAGTGGATTTATGCGCATAAGTCCTCTTTGAAAATTCGGGCTAAAGCCCATGGGTAAAGAACACCTACATATTTTAGCTTATGTGGGCTGTTTGAAAATTGCTTTCTAAATTTCAGTGTGTTGACATAAGATTTTTCCTTTTTATTTTTTCCCTCTCTTTCTTGTTCAATTGCAGCTCTCCTTCCTCTGTCATGCATGATCTCTGATCTTTTCTGCCATTTTTCCCTATTCCATCCTGAGTATTGGCCAACATCTGAATTGGCCTCCCCTAAATGGGAAAGCAGGTAGCACATCCCTGCAGAATTGCTCCCTAATTTTTTTTTTCTTGACGTTCCCATAAGATCGGTGCTCAAATAAGACCTTTCTTCTGGTGTTGTGGGAGCTACATATGCAGAACTCTCAGGTCAGCCCATTCAAGAACAGATCCCAAGTGTACACTTACCAGCACAGTACTCTAACCACTAGGTCACTGGGTGACTGCAAAGTGAGTTTATTTTGAAGCCTGTATATGTCCCAACCTCTTGGTAATAAGATTGCAATATCTCATACTGAGCACCAGAGGGTGGTCGAGGGCCAGAACAGATTTTTCTTAACCCTGCTCTATAAAACCCTCATATGAAAACAAGACAGAATAGTTACAGTATGAATTTGTTTAGGAGCAATGAAACGATAGCTTATATATACTCTCTATTTTCATATATAAACCATAAAATTTATACAATGTGCAAGGTGTAAATTAGTATCTGAATGATGGGAAGATTACCAGTGTTCAGAGCAGAGTCAGAAAAGAAAGATTAACGTGATTAGAGGCTTGTCAAGAGAAGGGCTAAGAGAGAGGGCAGGATTGACAGCAAGAATATACTTCGGGAAGCTTGTGTATAGTATATAGCAGCTTTCAGACATAGAGGATTCCAACAGAGTTTACAGTAGACACAGGTACCCCAGGCATAGGCCCATAGCCATCTCAAGGGTGAGAGCTTCTGCACAGATGCTTAATAGCTTCTGATGTGTCTAGCGCGACCATACATGTTCACCATGATTGAGTGAGACCCGCAATGACCAGATGCTGAAAGAACTGTGTTGGCAGAAGTAAAAGGGGGGGGGGGGGGGGGTTTAATTCAGTGTGCTTGTTTATTCCGGTTTTACATACTAGTCCACAGCGGTGTCCCTAGTATGGTACAATAAAATAAATTTCCTTGTCGTCCATCCTGACCAGTCCAGACATGTGGGAATGCTGTTCCTACCAGCAGACGGGAGGCGGAGGACCAAATCTCAAGCTGATGCCTTCCTCTCTATAGTCTGGTGTTGCTGAGGAATATTTCAGTAGTTCTTTGCCTCCAGCAGATGGTGGACATTGAGTGTTGCACTACAAATAAAATAACATTACTAAAGGAAAAAGGAACCCAGGGCAACAGTCTAATTAGGTTAATTTCTCCAGGGGGAGCTGGGACTGAGTTGTGGGGCGTAGGATGACTGTCAGGCTGACCTATCTTCCCACCCTGCAGGAAATTCGAAACCAAGAGAGCAGGGACACTCCCAAAGCAGCTGAGAGTGGAACTTGCTTAACCAAAAAAAAAATAAAAATAGGGGAGCCTCTCTAGCGTAAAAACTTTTTAAAGCAGTTGATTTAAAAAAAAAAAAAAAAAAAGTGAGAAGCTGACAGAAGCGCAGCTAGTAAGGCCACAGCCGTAACTCTGTCCCCTTTCTCCACCACCCACACACGCAATCCCCACATCCTGCGCCGGATGGCCAAGAGGGAAAGAAAGCATGGATGTTGCGGAGCCTGCTGATAGTACTGCATGGCGGCCTCCTTTTGTCTCACCTGCAATGGGGAAAGCTTGCTGGCATAGCAGACAGAGAGGGAGAGTGGCAGCCAATCACCCTTGGAGAAAGGTAAGGGAAATGTGACCAAGAAGAAGGGCAAATGTACATACAGGCAGTGCAGGGATTATCCCAATCCCATAGTGTCTAGTTCGAATCAAGCAGCATGAACAAGAGATAAAACAAGGCCTGGATTACCTCCCCGTCTCTCTCACTGATCACTTCTGCAAGGAACAGAGAAAAAAAACCCACACAACTGTACCATTGCTCTTTGAAATCTAACTGCCCCTCAGCTAAGCTGTTGAGCAGTGCCTGCTTACTTACAAATTCTGGGCCCTGCAATATTCAGAGGAAGCCAGTACACAGCACCCATTCTGATGCTGTAGTGTTGCAGCCTTATGCTAAACTAGATGTTGCTTCTTTGTCTTGGGTTGCCATCTCCTGAGAGTTTTTTTTTAAGGGTCTACAGGCATGCTGTATGGGGCAGGGTACAGGGCAAGGGTCTGCCTCAAGCTCCCTACAACATTGCCTCCTGCAGAGTCCAAGGCAAGAAAGAGGCCAGGACAGTGAAGGAGGACAATTTCTGCCCTCTCTTGAGGACCTTCCCAGGAAAATAGTGATTGGAAACTAGAGGAGGGAGAATGCCCACCGGAAGCTGTGGCTGATACCTACATGTTCTGCTTTTTCCACAGAGAAAGTGGCATCCCTTATTTCCCATTCCCTGTGGGTATTGCAGAGGAAAAGAGGAGTGGTGAGGCTCCCAGTAAGAGATCAGTATTAGAAAATCTTCCAAAATGTTCCTGCTGCATAAAGCCATTCAGGATTTGATTGATCTGGATGTCTCCAGAGGCAAATTTTAAAGGAAGTCTGGTGTTGGCCAAGTTGTATCCCTTAGATTCTGAACAAAGTGAAAAGTTCTGATTTCCTAGAGTGGATGCTTTGGTCTTCTCAGTGACTAAGCAGGTCACTGTCCCAGTGGAGTGGGGGGGGGGGGGGTGCTGCCTTTAAGGATGCTCAGGACAGAAAGAGAATCTGTTCTTAAAGGGGCCTTTGAGGCGGTCAGCATGGTCCTCCAGATTGCATCCTATAGTTGTATTGTGGCAAGGTCAGGTTTGCGTTTAGCACCATATGCGCAGGATGGTACCTTGGAGGGTATCTCTTAGTTAGAACCTGGTGCAATATACATAGCTGACACTTGTTTTGATTTGGTGCATTCTTGACCAAAGGGGTTGTCTCTCTTTTGGCAGCAATTCTTTTGGCTCAGGACTTGATCAGCAACTCTATGAAAGACCAGCTTGACAAAGTTTCCCTTTAAAGGGCAACTTTTGTTTGGGGAGGATCTCAAGAAGATGGCAAAGGCTTGGGGTGACTCGAAGGTACCAAGTCTTCCGACGAATAAGTCAAAGATGACTTGGTCCTTCCAGGCCTGTGGTAGATTTTGAGATTTGAGGCTTTATAAGAGGAAGTGTGTCTTGTCAAGGATATGGTTCTTTTTCCAAAGCCCAGTTTTTTTCAGTCCAAGAGAGGAAGTAAGGAAGTTCTACAATGAGTCTTGGGGGCTCTACCTCTGCTTCCGGAGATAGGCGGCCATCTCTCGTGTTTTCAGAGATGGGCCCAAATTACTATGGATCAGTGGATATTGGACATTATTCACGACATCCATACCTTGGAATTCTTCCAGCCCATTTCAGATGCTTTTATGGTTTTTTCCTTGCTGCTTAAGCAGAAAAAGGGAGGTGATAAAAGTGACTCTGGAAAGACTTCTCCACTTAAAAGGTGGTGGTTCCAGTTCCAGAGGGACAAGAAGGTCTGAGTTAGTAGTTTGTAGTTACAAAGATGGATGGTTCCTTTCACCCCATTTTGGACTTGAAGTAGAAAAACTCATTTCTGGATGGAGTCTTCAAAGTCTGTGATTCTGGTGGTGCAAAAGGGGAATTCTTATCCACTCTAGACCTTTCATTTCAATCCGGGTTGATTATCAGCGATTTGTGGTCCTAGGTTAGCATTTCCAATTTCAGGCTGTATGGCAGCAGTCTTGGATCTGGTGCTGTGGGCGCATGTAGCTGCTTCAGATGGCATTGCTCTCCAGATAGAATTCCCTGTCGCAGTGCTATTCCATGAGATTTCTGGTATTGGAAACTGTTTAAACAAATGCAATTATGGCTGAATCCCATGAACGTAGCAGGCAGTATGGATCTGAAAAGTCTGGAATGGGTAACTGTGACGATGGATGCCAGTCTAAAAGGCTTGGTGGCACACCTTCTGGGTTATTCAGCTTAGGGTCAGTGGAATCCCGAGAAAGCTCAATGGCCCTTTTAATCAGTTGGAGGCCAGGGCAATTTGGCGTGCTCTCCTGGATTTTGTACAGCTCCTGAGAGATTGGGCAGTCAGGATAATGTCTGACAACACCACGATAGTGGTATATGTGAGCCATCAGGGAAGAACCAAGAGGTATCATTGGAAATGGACCCACTTTCACCCAAGCAACGAGTATATCTAAGGGCTTTGTCCGGTGCTCATGGACAGTATTCAGGCAGATTTACCTCAGTTGCAGTTTGGAACCAGGGGCCATTTGCACAGATTGTATCAGGGTTGGCTATGTCTTGTGTAGATTTTATGATGATTGTCAGGAATGCGAAGGTTGATCAGTTCTTCAGCAGGAGGAAAGAGAATTTCTTGTCAGAAATTGATGGTTCAGCCTTGGCCAAGAGACAATCTTCTGTATATATTTTCTCCATGGCCTATGATAGACAGGGTTCTCCAGAGGATCCTGGGGCATACCGGTCTGGTGGCTGTAGTTACGCCCAATTGGCTGAGGCAACCCTGGTATGTGGATCTCATGTGATTACTGAAGGGCAAGTCTCTGAAGTTTCCATTCGATCCAGCCTTGCTGGAAGTTAGTAAGTAGCACAATTAAAACAAAATTTTTTTTCATTTGATGCACAATTAGCTCTGGAGATTATTGCAAGAGAATGTGGTTAAGGCAATTAATATAGCTGGGTTTAAAAAAGGTTTGATAAGTTTCTGGAGAAGTCCATAAACTGCTATAAATCAGGTTGACTTAGGGAATAGCTTATTACCGACATTTGTAGCATGGGATCTGTTTTTAATGTTTGGGTACTTGCCAGGTACTTGTGACCTGGATTGGCCACTGTTGGAAACAGGATGCTAGGCTTGTTGGACCCTCACTCTAACCCAGTATGGCAACTTCATATGTTCCTGGTAGAGCATCAGGGCCTCAGATTGTGGAGTACTTGCAAGAGGGGCTCTCCAAAGATTTAACTCTTAACTCCTTGAAGATGCAGGTGGTGGCTCTTGCATGTTACAGGGATTATATATTGGGTAAACCCTTGTCTTCGCATCCTGATATATCATGTTTCTGAGAGACATTGAGCATATTAACCCTTCACTTCGGTTGCTGGTACCTTCTTGGGACCTGAATTTGGTTTTATCCTTTTTGGTGAGTGCTCAGTCTGAGTTTCTTAAAGGAGTTTCCATGAAACTGCTGACCTTGAAAGTGATGTTTCTGGTAGCTATTTGCTCTGCTCATAGAGTTTTGGAATTGCAGATGCTTTGTTGCAGGGAACTTTGCCTATCTCAAAGGAGATGGTTCGGATTCATACGGTCCCTTTCTTTCCCCTGAAGATGGTTTTGGCCTTCCATATGAATCAATCAGTGTGCTTACCATTTTCAGTAGAAGAATATAGGTTTCTTCATGCCTTAGATGTCAGGAGGATTCTTTTGTGTTATCTTAAAGTTGCTAAAACTTTCAGGAAATTGTCATCTTTTTATCCTATCTGGTGTACAAAGAGGCGAGGCAGCTACTAAGGTCACAATAGCATTCCAGTTTAAGAAGGTCATTACAGCAGTTTATGTTGATTCTGGTGTTTCCCTCTCTAATGCATAAACATTGGCAAGTTAAATGTAAGACATTGATAAGACAGGCTAAGAGAGAATTTGAAAAGAAGTTGGCCGTAGAGGCAAAAACTCACAGTAAAACTTTTTAAAATATATCCGAAGCAGAAAGCCTGTGAGGGAGTCAGTTGGACCGTTAGATGATCGAGGAGTTAAAGGGGCACTTAGAAAAGATAAGGCCATCGCAGAAAGATTACATGATTTCTTTGCTTCAGTGTTTACTGAAGAGGATGTTGGGGAAGTACCCGTACTGGAGAAAGTTTTCATGGGTAATGATTCAGATGGACTGAACCAAATCACGGTGAACCTAGAAGATGTGGTAGACCTGATTGACAAACTGAAGAGTAGTAAATCACCTGGACCGGACGGTATACACCCCAGAGTTCTGAAGGAACTGAAAAATGAAATTTCAGACCTATTAGTAAAAATTTGTAACCTATCATTAAAATCATCCATTGTACCTGAAGACTGGAGGATAGCTAATGTAACCCCAATATTTAAAAAGGGCTCCAGGGGTGATCCGGGAAACTACAGACTGGTTAGGCTGACTTCAGTGCCAGGAAAAATAGTGGAAAGTGTTCTAAACATTAAAATCACAGAACATATAGAAAGACATGGTTTAATGGAACAAAGTCAGCATGGCTTTACTCAAGGCAAGTCTTGCCTCACAAATCTGCTTCACTTTTTTGAAGGAGATAATAAACATGTGGATAAAGGTGAACCGGTAGATGTAGTGTACTTGGATTTTCAGAAGGCATTTGACAAAGTTCCTCATAAGATGCTTCTAGGAAAAGTAAAAAGTCATGGGATAGGTGGCAATGTCCTTTCATGGATTACAAACTGGCTAAAAGACAAGAAACCGAGAGTAGGATTGAATGGGCAATTTTCTCAGTGGAAGGGAGTGGACAGTGGAGTGCCTCAGGGATCTGTATTGGGACCCTTACTGTTCAATATATTTATAAATGATCTGGAAAGAAATACGACAAGTGAGATAATCAAATCTGCAGATGATATAAAATTGTTCAGAGTAGTTAAATCACAAGCTGATTGTGATAAATTGCAGGAAGACCTTGTGAGACTGGAAAATTGGGCATCAAAATGGCAGTTGAAATATAATGTGGATAAGTGCAAGGTGATGCATATAGGGAAAAATAACCCATGCTATAGTTACACAATGTTAGGTTCCATAATTAGGAGAGATCTAGGCATCATAATGGATAACACATTGAAATCGTCAGTGCAGTGTGCTGCGGCAGTCAAAAAGCAACAGAATGTTGGAAATTATTAGAAAGGGAATGGTGAATAAAACGGAAAATGTCATAATGCCTCTGTATCGCTCCATGGTGAGACCGCACCTTGAATACTGTGTACGATTCTGGTCGCCGAATCTCAAAAAAGATATAATTGTGATGGAGAAGGTACAGAGAAGGGAGACCAAAATGATAAGGGGAATAGAATTGCTCCCCTATGAAGAAAGACTAAAGAGGTTAGGACTTTTCAGCTTGGAGAAGAGACGGCTGAGGGGGGATATGAGAGGTGTTTAAAATCATGAGAGGTCTAGAACGGGTAGATGTGAATCGGTTATTTACTCTTTCGGATAGTAGAAAGACTAGGGGGCACTCCATGAAGTTAGCGCAGGGGTCGGGAACCTTTTTGGCTGAGAGAGCCATGAACGCCACATATTTTAAAATGTAATTCCGTGAGAGCCATACTAACTACAACCCCCCACCCTCCTGACCCCCCCAAGACCTACCAAATTAATTTACTACAACCCCCTACTCTCCTGACGCCCCCCAAGACCTGCCAAATTAATTTACTACAACCCCCCACCCTCCTGCCCCCCCCCTCCCCAAAGACCTTCCAAAAGTCCCTGGTGGTCCAGCGGGGGTCCAGGAGCGATTTCCTGGACTTGGGCTGTCGGCTGCCAGTAGTCAAAATGGCGCCGACGGCCCTTTGCCCTCACTATGTCAGTGGGGTCGACCAATGGTGGCGGGAGCCCCTGTGACATAGTAAGGGCAAAGGGCCGTCGGCGCCATTTTGACTACTGGCAGCTGACAGTCCAAGTCCAGGAGATCACTCCCGGACCGCTCCTGGACCCCCGCTGGACCACCAGGGACTTTTGGCAGGTCTTGGGGGGTCAGGAGGGTGGGGGGTTGTAGTAAATTAATTTTGGAGGTCTTGTGGGGCATCAGGAGGGTGGGGGTTTTTGTTAGATTTTTACTTTTTTATTAAAGATTTGTCTGCGAGCCAGATGCAGCCATCAAAAGAGCCACATGTGGCTCGCGAGCCATAGGTTCCCGACCCCTGAGTTAGCATGTGGCACATTTAAAACTAATCGGAGAAAGTTCTTTTTCACTCAATGCACAATTAAACTCTGGAATTTGTTGCCAGAGGATGTGGTTAGTGCAGTTAGTATAGCTGTGTTTAAAAAAGGATTGGATAAGTTCTTGGAGGAGAAGTCCATTACCTGCTATTAAGTTGACTTAGAAAATAGCCACTGCTATTACTAGCAACAGTAACATGGAATAGACTTAGTTTTTGGGTACTTGCCAGGTTCTTATGGCCTGGATTGGCCACTGTTGGAAACAGGATGCTAGGCTTGATGGACCCTTGGTCTGACCCAGTATGACATGTTCTTATGTTCTTATAAGCAAGGCTCATTCTCAAGAGCTCAGGCCATTTCTTGGGCTGAGCTGCAGTTGGTTTCAGATATTTGTAAAGCGGCAATTTGGTCCGCCTTACATTACTTTGCTAAGCATTATCACTTAGATACGGTGGTCATGGAAGAAGTGCTAAGATTGGGTTGGGCAGCATCCTATTATGGAATAACTTGGGTACATCCCATTCGTCTGGATTGGACTGACTGGATGAAGAGGAAGGTTAAATTAGTTCTTACTTGATAATTTCCCTTCCTGAGGTCCAGTCATATACCAGTCCAGGACCCGCTCTGGCTTGCCAGACTTACACATTTCTTTAGCTACTATTTCTTCTCTCGTAGTGGTGAAGGGTGCTTCTAGTGGTTAGGCTGCTATGCAAGTGTTATTCTTTTTGTTTCTGCATGCTTCCTTGTTCTTCTGCAAGCCTGTTGGTTTATTTAAAAAAAAAAAAAAAAGGCAGGGGTTTTTCTGGTGTTGTAATTCGATTGATTTCAGCTTGTCCACAATTTAGCTTGTTACAGATAATACTGGTAGGCTGATGGCTGCACAGATACCCATATGGAGTGACGACAGTGAAACTGTTGGTCTGAAATTGTATTATTGGCCACGGTTAATGAAATTAAAATGAACATTGATAAGGGGAAAGATGAACTTTTAGTTTCAGTTAATAATAGTGCATCTTTTGATAATGTAAATCATGTTTTTTCTTGGCCCCAGGAATTAGGTGTTGCAGATGTTGTTTTAAAATGGTTCAGGTCATTTTTAGAGGAGATCTTTTCTTTGTGGACTGTATTGAAAGAGTAACGTATGGGTTCTTCCAGGGCTCTGTATTATCTCTTTTGCTTTTTAACTTGTTTTTACCAGGGTTTTAGTTGTTGTTTATATGCTGATGATATATATGACTCATCAGATATGTTAAATTTAGCTGCTGTTTAGATAAAATTGCAATTTGGCTTAATAACCATAAATTGCAAGTAAACCCTCAGACGTCTGAAGCTGTCTGGTTTGGCAGATGCAAATCCAATATTAAATTAGCCCTAGTACACAAAAGATTGCTATATCCTTTGTAAACGTGATTAAAACTTTGGGGTTCTACCTAGATGAAGTTTTATCTGTCAAAAAATGTGTCTCTTTTTTTATCTGTCTGATTTGTATAATCTTTATATGGTTTGTAAGCTGGTTCCCTTTTTAGGTAAATCAGACTTAGTAGTGTTATCATGTACTTTTATTTTATCATGAATATATTAGAACATAAGAACATGCCATGCTGGGTCAGACCAAGGGTCCATCAAGCCCAGCATCCTGTTTCCAGCAGTGGCCAATCCAGGCCATAGGAACCTGGCAAGTACCCAAAAACTAAGTCTATTCCATGTTACTGTTGCTAATGGCAGTGGCTATTCTCTAAGTGAACTTAATAGCAGGTAATGGACTTCTCCTCCAAGAACTTATCCAATCCTTTTTTAAACACAGCTATACTAACTGCACTAACCACATCCTCTGGCAACAAATTCCAGAGTTTAATTGTGCATTGAGTAAAAAAGAACTTTCTCCGATTAGTTTTAAATGTGCTACATGCTAACTTCATGGAGTGCCCCCTAGTCTTTCTATTATCTGAAAGAGTAAATAACCGATTCACATCTACCCTTTCTAGACCTCTCATGATTTTAAACATCTATATCATATCCCTCCTTAGCCATCTCTTCTCCAAGCTGAAAAGTCCTAACCTCTTTAGTCTTTCCTCATAGGGGAGTTGTTCCATTCCCCTTATCATTTTGGTAGCCCTTCTCTGTACCTTCTCATCGCAATTATATCTTTTTTGAGATGCGGCGACCAGAATTGTACACAGTATTCAAGGTGTGGTCTCACCATGGAGCGATACAGAGGCATTATGACATTTTCCGTTTTATTCACCATTCCCTTTCTAATAATTCCCAACATTCTATTTGCTTTTTTGACTGCTGCAGCACACTGAACCGACGATTCCAATGTGTTATCCACTATGACGCCTAGATCTTTCTTGGGTTGTAGCACCTAATATGGAACCCAACATTGTGTAATTATAGCATGGGTTATTTTTCCCTATATGCATCACCTTGCACTTATCCAATTTAATTTCATCTGCCATTTGGATGCCCAATTTTCCAGTCTCACAAGGTCTTCCTGCAATTTATCACAATCTGCTTGTGATTTAACTACTCTGAACAATTTTGTGTCATCTGCAAATTTGATTCTCACTCGTCATATTTCTTTCTAGATCATTTATAAATATATTGAAAAGTAAGGGTCCCAATACAGATCCCTGAGGCACTCCACTGTCTACTCCCTTTCTTCTTTATATCTAGGCATTACAGAAATTAATCTGAAACATATCTAACTGTTAGAAAATGCAGCTGATAGAATTGTTGATGCCTCCAAATTCAATCATGTTTCACCATTACTTCAGGATTTAAATTGACTACCTATTTGAGGGTGTTTTTTTGTGGGTTTTTTTAAGTTCCTTTGCCTGACTTTTAAGGCTTTATCTAAGGGTGAGCCGGATTACCTTGCTAATTTGTTACTGCCTTATAAACTGGAGAGAACTCTAAGATCATCACAAATGGAGTTGCTGAGAAAGCCTCCACCAAGAGAAATCAGAGTGGAAGAAACAAGGGGATGTATCTTTCAATACCAGGCCCCCTTGGTCTAGAATTCTCTACCATTCCGACCTTTGGATAAAAACAAATTTTATGAAGCTCAGGAAATTGGTTAAGTGCTGACTGTATAATCAGATTTTTGATTGACTGTGAGAGTGCTGTGGGACGTTTTAAAGGCTTGGTAGTCTTTTCTCCTTTGTTTTTAATTTATTAGTTTTTTTAATGTGTTTTTATTTTGATTTACTTTTATGTTGACAAGTGTATTAACTATTTTATTGTACACTGTTTTGAAATCTATTTTTGAAAATCAGTATAGTAAAAATAAAATGGCAATAACCCATTTGTTTGGACTGGTCTGACTGGACTAAAGGAAAGGAAATAATCAGGTGAAAACTAATTTCACTTTTTTCCACTGAATTAACCTTATTCTTGCATCCTTTTACTACTACTTCATTTGTTCTGTCCTTTACTTGTCAATTTGCAAACGTTTACTTAAAACTCTTCTCATCCAGCTTTTTATTTCTTAGCACCCATCCATGTTCTTATTATCATTTGGTACCTTGATCTATCTAGCATCACTTGTTTTAAGTTAAATATCAGCTTTTTGTGCAATCATTTACTTGTTAAGTACGTTGGAGAAATGTTCATCTTTATTTTGATAAGTGTACTGGCATCTGCATACCTGCCTCTCTTTCCCTCACCCCTTCAGTCCTCAGCCGTTCTATAAGAATACACTAACCCAGTGAATGTCTGTGTGTGGCAGGAGCGAGAACAATGTCTTCCTGTATGGTGTCTTTAATGGCTATGATGGGAACCGAGTCACCAACTTTGTGGGGCAGAGACTCTCTGCTGAGCTGTTGCTGGGGCAGCTGAACCCAGAGCACAGTGATGCCGATGTTCGCAGGATCCTGCTGCAGGTAGGGCAGGGAAACCGAGAAGGGGATATTTGGGGCACAGCTCATCCTCCCCTCCCCCCCCTCCCCCAAAAAAAACAGTGCTAGCACTCATCACACAGAGCTTTCTCTCTGTCTGCCACACTTCATGTTTATATTCATTGTTTTGTCTCTGCTTTCAGTTGCAGGTCTGTTTAACATCCCTTTTAGTATCTAATTGCATTACTGGGCATTAATTCAGTGGACATCTGATCTTCTTTCAATCCAGCCAACTATGCAACAATGTTTTTTGAAAACATATCTTCCGCTCTTCCCCATTTATGAGAGCATAACATAGGCAGGCTCTGGAAAGGCATTAGGAAGAGCCAAATTATTTTAATTAAAGTTCCTATTTTATGGAAGTTTTACACTTGATGGATTGATTTGTATTGACTTGTGGGAATGTGACTTATAGATCAGTATTGGCCATGGAAGATTATATCAACCGATTCTGTTCTATGTGTCTGTATAAACAAAGCAGCCAGCAGAAGCATTGGCCTCAGTATGGAGCTTTTCTAAATTAGTCTTAATTAGAATCATCCATGTTGATGCAATGCTTTCTTTGAGCTCCCTTTTCCATTCCCTTTCACCCTTATAGCAGAGAAGTGCTTTAACCTGTTAAATTACAACTTTGAGTTTTCCATCCCCTCTTACGCTATGTATGAATGTTCCCTCATGTTTGGTGTGCTCTCTGTCATGTTTTGAACTCTATATCTTTTTTTTTTTAACACATAATTGTTTTAAATCTAGAAATAGCAAATATTGAGCCTCCCCCTGCGCAAAGAAATCAGCGTGTCATTTCAGAGAGAATCTGTAACACAACATGAGTTTTTAAAACTTGCAGGCATTCTCACATATTGTCAAATACTATTACTGGTAGTCATACCATGTACCTGAAGTAAGAATTTCCAGCCAGGACTAATGCAGTCTGCTTTCCTGGTAACATTAGATGCTTGCGTCCATCGTCTGCAAATATGTGTCAATCAAAAACACCCCATTGCTGTTAGAATTCTCATGTGGCCCACGGTGGGGCCTGAATGGGTTGCCGTCTCCTCCCCCTTAGCGTCAGCTGGAAGGGCCTTGGCACCCTGCAAACCCTGTTGATCTGTCCGCCAGTTCCTCCATGTCTTCGCTTGGAGAAGTCTGGGGAATCCGCTGCTCCAGCTGTTGTCATGCTTATATTTTTGGTTTCTTTGCCTTCTCACTTCTGATATGAGTATCACAAATGGATGGACAAACCAAAAGCACTAAAAGTACTTTTTTTTTTTAAATTTCATAAAATGTACTAAAAATGAGCAGAAGGAATATAAAAATCCTCTTATATTTCAGTGAAGATTTTCAAATAGTTTTTTCAATAGTTTTACTATACATATTTATGCCTTTGTTTTTCTTTCTTTTCCCTTTTTTTTTTTTTTTTTGATCTGGCATTTTCTTCCTACCTATGGCTTTGATGCCACTTAACTTCTGCCCAACACAAATATCTGCCCCTGTGTGAGTAGAATAAATATAATAACATCAATAAACCCACAAAACTCTTTCAAAAAGAACTTTGTTCCATTTAATATCATAAGAAATAGACAAAAAATATCTCCAAAAAAATGTTTTAACAGGGGAAGTGGTAGTTTCATATTGTATTTAAAGGTACCATCCCGGTTACCAATTAATGATTTAATCATTAACTAACCAACATCCTCCCGTTTTTTTGTGAAATTCAAAAAGTAATTTTTTCTAAAAAGTTGAAACCGTCAAAAAACTCAATTATGATTTTATCTTTAAATTGTTTACTTCATTCTCGTGGTGCAATATACTCTTTCTCAAAATTTCTGCAAAATATATTCAGAGTCAGTTCTATAACAAATCCTTCTGTTTAAATAGTTATTGTACTTAGCTGCACATCATGTAGTAGAGAATCCCGAAGAACCTATGCGATGATTCAATCTTCTTGACTCTGAATATATGTTGCAGAAATTTTAAGAGAGAGTGTATTGCACCGTGAGATTGAAGTAAACAATTTAAAGATAAAATCATAATTGAGTTTTTTCATGGTTTCAACTTTTTATAAAAAATTACTTTTTGAATTTCACAAGCATGCAGCTGATTTTCTTCCGCCACACAGAGAGTTCGATTGTGCCATAAATCTGAAGCCAAATTCAAAACCTCCCAAAGGAAGAGTTTACCCTCTTTCAGTAGCTGAGACCAAAGCTATCTCTACCTACATATAAGAAAATCTACAAAAGGGATTTATCAGACCTTCCAAATCTCCTGCAGGTGCAGGCTTCTTTTTGGTAGGGAAGAAGGATGGCACCTTACACCCCTGCATCGACTACAGGGGTCTGAATGAGATTACCATCAAGGACAGGTACCCCCTGCCCTTAATATCTGAACTGTTTGATAGACTCCAGGGGGCCAAAATATTCTCCAAATTGGACCTAAAAGGAGCTTACAACTTGGTGTGTATTCGAAAAGGAGATGAATGGAAGACTGCTTTTAACACCCGTGATGGACACTTTGAATACCTCGTTATGCCCTTCAGTTTAAGTAATGCACCTACAGTCTTTCAAAATATAATGAATGACATCTTACGGGACTTCTGTATCAATGCATAGTAGTATATCTCGATGATATACTGATCTTTTCTCAGGATCTGCAAAGTCATCAGGAGGATGTTAAGAAAGTCCTAAGACGCCTGCGTGAGAACACCTTTTCGCAAAGCTTGATGTGATTTACTTGGATTTCAGCAAAGCTTTTGATACGGTTCTTCATAGGAGGCTTGTGAATAAAACAAGAAGCTTAGGAGTGGGTGCCAAAGTGATGAAGTATAATACAAACTGGTTGACTGATAGGAGACAGTGTGTAATGGTAAATGGAACCTACTATGAAGAAACATCGGTGTTAAGCAGAGTGCTACAAGGATTGATTTTGGGACTCAATATCTTTGTAAGTGACAGCACGGAAGGGATAGAAGGTAACGTTTGACTGTTTGCAGATGATACTAAGATCTGCAACAGAATGGACATGTCTGAAGGAGTAGAGAGAATGAAATGAGATTTAAGAAAGCTTAAGGAGTGTTTGAAGACTTGGCAGCTGGGATTCAATGCCAAGAAGTGCAAACCATGCAACTGGGGTGCAGAAATCCAAAAGAGCTGTATGTGATGGGGGTGAAAGAATAATGTGCATGGACTGGGAGAGGGACCTTGAGGTGATAGTATCTGGCGATCTGAAGGCAGCAAAGCAATCTGAAAAGGCGATAACTAAAGCCAGTTAAATGCTGGGCTGCATAGAGATAGGAATAATCAGTAGGAAAAAGGAGGTGATAATGCCCTTTTACAGGTCCTTAGTGAGGCTTCACCTGGACTACTGTGTTCAGTTCTGGAGCCTGTATCTCAAAAAAGATAGCGACAGGTCGGAGGCGGTCCAAAGAAGGGTGACCAAAATGGTGTGGTATCTGTATTGGTAAACTTATGAGTAGAGGCTGAAGGATCTGAATACGTATACCCTGGAAGACAGGAGATGCAGTGGAGATATAATGCAAACATTTCGTACCTGAAAGGTTTTAATGATGCACGATCTTCAAACCTTTTTCGTTGGAAAGGGGGGATGACTCAGAACCAACATCAGGAAATATTTTTTCACGGAGAGAATGACCTTCTGGATAAGATGTGAGAACAAAAATAGTAAACAAATTCAAAAAGGTATGGGAGAAAAACCTTGGATCCCTAAATGCTAGATGTTGGAAATAAAGAAAAGGGTGCATGGGGATAACCTGCATGGAGCGGCAGTTACTACCCTTAACAAAAGGCACGGGGATTACTACCCTTAATCAAATAGCCTTGATTCTTCTGATGCAACTACAGCATTGCTCTTGCTTCAGTTGGGAGGGAAAATGGGGAATTGGGTACTGACTTTTACATCCCGGGGTACTGATGTGCAGATAATATTGAAAAACATTCAGGATTGCTTCTACAACCAAGTCCAAAAGCAAAGCACGTTCAAGCAGCATTGTCCGGATTATCAAGAAGGCTGTTCACCCCATAAAAATGTTGCCGGCAGTAATTTTGTTGTGTTTGCCAGTTGCTTGGTTTTGATTGTTAATATTACTACCTTAACATAAGGCTTGGTGGTAACCTGCATGGAGTGGCAGTTACTACCATTAGAAACTTGTTGGGCAGACTGGATGGGCCATTTCTGTTGTTGTTACTATGTTATATTCCATTGTTTACACTAGAATGATTTTAACCTTTGGAACTTCTGGGATGTCCTCAAAAATGGGAATTTTTACTAGTTAGTGTATCAGTCTAACCCATGTTTGTTTTAACCTCTTTCTGTACCCTGAAGGCCTTCGATGTGGTGGAACGGAGTTTTCTTGAGTCCATTGATGACACGTTAGCAGAAAAGGCCAGTCTGCAGTCCCAGCTACCTGAGGTAAAACCTCCCACTGACTTGCATGAATGCATATTAAGGCGCACATTTTTGGGGGACTGTTTTCTCTTGTTCCTATGGAGTAACTGGGCTATGGCACCTTGAGCCTTCATTCGTAACTAGTTGTATTTTCCCCTCATTTTTTTTTTGTTCTCCTGTCTAGTCGAGCCATAGCATGGGCCATCCTTTGGTTCAAAGGCATGGACCATAGTTCCCTTCAGAACTTGGTAGAAATCTGCTCCTGAGCTGACCAGTAGGTGTCACTGTTAACAGTGAGTGGGATTTCTTTCATCCCTCCCTTCAGGGTGCTGTGAATTTTACCTCCTCAGTATCCTGAATGCCTGCTGGGCTAGAAATTAAACCTGGATCTCCTGCTGTGATCTAGCACCAGGACATCTGGCTGGCCATCTTCAATCTTTGCATTAGTGCAGGAAAATGCTAGTATGTAGTAATGAAAGAACTGCAGCTAGCAATCATAGAAGTTTGAAGTGGGAGTGAGGGTGGGAGATCTGTGATATTTCTAACGGAGTATCCCTGTTGCCTTCACTTAGATAAGCATCCCTCGTGTGCAACCTTACTTACAGTCTTGCTCTGATTGCAGGTGCACAATTATAAAATACTAGCAACTGTACCTGTTCTATGCCCGGGCAGCGAGCATTTTTATTGGCACATCTGCTCTTGTTTTGAGCAGAATTTCCCTAGAAATTCACTGTAAGAGTGTCCCTTCCACAAACACACACCCTCATACAGGCTCCCTCACTCTCTGGCACACACACACACACACACACACACACACACACACCCGCTCATATAGGCTCCCTCTCTGAAACCCACACTCGAGCATCCCGCGCACTCCCCCTCTTACCAACCAAGCTGTCTCTCGCACTCTCCCACACGCCTTCTTCTCTCTCACACACACGTTCTCTCTCTCTCACCGGCATCCCCCTCCCCTCATATAGGCTCCCTCTCTCTGAAACCCACAGTCAAGCATCCCCCCACCCACCCTCTCTTAGCTCCCATGCTCTCTCTCACACCCTCCCCACCCCCCTCTCACCAACCATGCTCTCTGTCACCCCCTCCTCTCTCACACACACATTCTCTCTCACCGGCATCCCCCTCCCCCCATGCTCTCTCACACCCTCCTGCTCTCTCTCACCCTCCCCTCCCTGACACACATTCTCTCTCACCGGCATGCTGCGGGACCTGCGCTGTTCGCGGCGAAGATGAAGGCCCAGCGCGCCGTTCGCAGCACACGGGGGCCTTCCATTTTCGCCTTAAGCAGAAAATAGCAGTGGAGACCCCGGCATGCCGTGAACGGAGCGTGTCCCGCGGCACACATTCCGTTTGCGGTGAAGATGAAGGCCTGGGCATGCCGATCGCGGCACACGGGGGCCTTCCCTTTTCACCATGAACGGTGCGCCGGGCCTTCATTCTCACCGCAAACGGAGCGTGTGCCGCAGGACACGCTCCGTTCACGGCATGCCGGGGTCTCCGCTGCTATATTCTGCCTGTCCCGCGATGGCCGCTGTCCTTCATACCTGTGGCGTGTTTGAGCCTTCAAGGCGGTCAGGGAGCCACCTGCGCCATCTATCGGTGGGCTGTGGAACATGTGCAAGCACTGACAGACACACTAGCAAGCCCGATATATTATAGATTCTCTGATCCCATTTATCCATTCATGGTTTTATGTCTGCACACTCTCACTGCACGTCTCCTCCCTGTCTGTGTTTTAGGGGGTGCCACACCACCAGCTGTCCTCTCAGTATCCGAAAATCCTGGGAGCGTCTGAATGCCATTGAGCAGGAGGTCTCAGGTGGTGCCATGGCTATCGTTGCTCTCATCCTGAATGACAAGCTATACATCGCCAATGTGGGTATGTAGCCTCCCATGCTCCTTCATCCTTTGCCTGCCCTGTCACTGACTTGACCTGGCATTATTGTCCTTTATCAAATCAGTAGGAATGGTTAAGCTGTCCAAGGCAAAAACTTAGGCACTTTTTACAAAGGACCTTGTTAGGATAATAAAGGTCTGCACTGTCCGATTTTATTGCTGTTGCTCGCCAGGTTTAAGTTGAAAATATAAAACAGTTGAAACCTTTTTTTTAAATGTATTTATTTATTAAGTTGAAACTTTTTAAGGTTTACTTCATGATGGAAGCAATCTTCTGCCAGCTGCCAAGAGCAGTAAATTTTGTCAGCAGCTGACTTTTCTTAAAAAAACAAAAAAAACAACAAACCCCCCCCCCCCTCAGAAAACAATAAATTGTGGGAGACGAGTGTGGCCAGTAGATCTGTTTTTCTACAAAGCCTGTGAGGGAGCCAATTAGAAACTTCTTTGATAAAACATCAGCTGTGTTAGAAACAGTAAGGTGAACTAAATTACTGTCCTATTGACAAGAAGGATTGGACATTTTCATTGAATGGTTGCTAGTAGTCTAGCTCTTCTGAGTGACTATGGTATCTAGCAATGCAGTTTAAAGACAATTCTTTCAGTAGGAGCCAGTTTGAGATTTTTGTTCCTGGAGAAGAAGCTATGTCCCAAAGTCAGAAAAGAAAAAAAACAGATAGGCTTTGCTATGGGGGGAAAACAATCTTTTTTTTTTTTTTTTTTTTTTTTTGGGGTGGGGGATGGATGGGGCTGGCCTGATGACTTAGTGACAGTGCTACATTGTGGGGTAGTGTCTCCAAATGGGCTGGTTTTGCGCATACATGCCAGGGTATATTGGGTATGATATTAGTCTCTCAAGTTTATTGCTAATGCTTGACTTAATTCTTGAATTGTGCCAAAGAACTCTACCTTTTAGAGTTCATAAAATGTAATATGTATAGTCAGCATACCAAGATGTGCCTGGAAGTTGCTTTTAATCTGGCCTGTGGCACCCAATACAGTTGGGATTATTTCTCTAATTGCCACATGCTTCTGCCTCTTTTGTTATTTCAGGATTTTCTCCTTCTCTTTCCACTTAATACTGAACCATCATTAGCCCTGCATGCCAGAAGACCTGGTTGTAATTCTCAGGCCCTGCTTCTGCTCCTCAGGCTTGCTAGGGTTGAATTCACTGTGGAGGGAGCCCCATCCATAATACAATAGTGACAGCTAGCAACCAGATTAGAGGCGGCTACCTTAAGTGACAAAATTTTGGAGCAGCAAAAACTGCCCCTAAAATGCCCAGGAGCTGCCTCACCTTGCCGCCAGATACATATTTAGCTACATGTCAATGGGGTTTCCACCCCCTGCTGGCAACCAAAAAAGGAGAAGGCCCTGCGCACCACTGGTGGAGCCCAACCCGCCGGCAGTCAAAGAATAGAAGAGGCCCAGCCCAAGAAGAGGAGGACCCGCGAGAGAAAGAGAGCATGAAGGCATGTGTGTGTGTGTGTATTTAAGAGGGGAAAAGTTCACTCTCCCGGCCCCCCCCCCCCCCCCAACCCCTATCTCACACTAATCCACGTAAATCTCAGGGTGACTGGAAATCAAAAGTTGTCTGGAATGGAAAGCGGGGATTTTAAAATCCTTATTAGTTTTAATTATTGGGTGTTATTTGATGTATTCCAGCTTGAAATATTATTGATGTTTGGGAAATTTTATAATTTTTGAGTTATTGGCTGTTCTTTTCATTAACTGTTTTGAAAAGGAAAATTAGTTCTTACCTGCAAATTTTCATTCCTGGAGTCCCACAGATCAGTCCAGACACAGGTTTTTCTCCCCTACCACCAAATGGAGATAGAGAAGAAAAGTTCTCACAGGACAAGCAGGATGGTAGTCCTCACACATAGGGTGACATCATCAGGATGGAGCCCAATCACGGAACACTTTTGTCAAAGTTTATAGAACTTTGACTGGCACTACTCAGCATGCCCACCATGCCACCAACCCTGCATCCAGCAGGGGTCCCCCTTCAGTCTTTTTTTCCGCGCAGCTTTAGCCACGCAGAATAAGGAGCTCTCACAGAATTCCTGACAGGAATTTTTCCTCAGATTATTTTCAGTATTTGCAAAATACTGTCTACTGTCGATACCCACAACCGTAAGGTAAGCTTTACCTCTATTTGCGGTCAGTTACCGACGGTTCCAGGTTTTAGACCCGACGGTCACTGACCGCGCCGTGGCCTAAATTTTCGACGGCAGCGATGGCAGCGGGTTTTCGTAGGTGCCCCAACTGTCCTCAGACAATGTCCATCATGGACCCTCACCAGGTTTGTGTACTCTGTTTGGGCCCTACCCACGACGTGGACACGTACCAACTGTGCCCAAATGACCCCCAAGGGACGTCTGGCCCGGTTAGAAAAGATGACTTTGCTGTTTCATACAAAACAGCTCCCGACATCTAAGGCATCCACGTCATCTATGCCATTGCCTGCCAAGTCTCATCATCGATCGGACACAGATGACGATCGATATCGGACTTCAACTTCTACTTCCTCGGCACCAGGCACAGGCATGGCTGAGCATCGGGACAAGCATCGGCATCGAAAGACTGTGCCATCTGATCCAGGTGCACCGGTGGCCTCGACTTCAACATCGACCGAGCCACTGAAGAAGAAGGCCCGTGCCGAGGAGCCCCCAACCTCCTCCGTGCCAGGTACACTGAGGTGTTCCCCGCCTTCAGTGGGGCAGCAGCCGAGACTCCACATATATGTCTATCCAGTCTCCCACTCCGGAACTGCTCTTAACACCAGCTTTCCGTGAGGAATTGAATTGGATGGTTCAAGAGGCAGTGGTGCAGGCCCTCCATGGAATTCTGGCTCCATTGACACCGATGCCGATCACGGCTCCGGATCCGATGCCGCCGATGCTCGCACCATTACTTGACAGACTGGACGTCCTCGTCAGTGCTCTGCCATTGGCACCGGTGAAAACATCGATTCATCACAATCCATCGACGCCCATCCATCTCTCCTCGGAGGAGGAGGGAGCATCAATGCCGGATCCGATTCCAGGTCACCGAGACCTTCGGTGCCCCCTCTGTCGCATCGACCTTTACCGATGCTGATGCCACCAGTGCCTCCTCCGATACCTTCAGTGCCCCGACCTCCTCCGGCCGGAGAAGGCCCTTTTTAGCCATCTGGAGGCTCGTTGGATGCTGGGGATCAACTCTACCAGCCCTGGACCGATGATTCCTCGGACTCCCAGGACACCGGGGATATCCTGTCTGAGCCTTCTTCTCCAGAGGAAAGGCGAAGATCCCCACCAGAAGACCTCTCCTTCAAACATTTTATCAAGGAGATGTCAGAGACCATACCATTTACCCTCCAGACTGAAGAAGACTCCAGACACAAAATGCTAGAAGTCCTTCAGTTTGTCGATGCACCTAAGGAGATAATGTTCATCCCGGTTCATGAGGTCCTCCTTGACCTTCTTCAGCGCAACTGGGAGCACCCAGGTATAGTCCCATCTATCAACCATAAGACTGATGTTACTTATTTAGTCCAATCGGCACTGGGCTTCCAGAAAACTCAACTGTCCCATCATTCAGTGGTGGTCGAATCTGCCCAGAAGAAGGCTAGAAGACCATGGCCTCATCCATGCCTCCTGAGAAGTAACAGAAATTCCTTGATGCTATTGGTCGTAGAGTCTTTCATGGATCTATGCTAATTTCCCGTATTGCGGCCTACCAACTATATATGATGCAATACAACAGGAATCAAATCAATACGAAAAAAAGAAACAATACAAAATAATCCATGGCATAACAAAAAAGTAAAAGATGCAAAAAGGACTCTCAAGTCAATGGAAAAAAGATGGAGGAAAAACAAAACAAACGATACCCTAACTAAATACAGAAAATGTCTAGCTTTTACAAACAACTTATCCTTAAGGTTAAGAAAGAATACTACTAGCAGTAAAATAGAAAAGTTTGCTAACAATCCAAGAACCCTATTCTCAGTAGTATCTAATCTAACCAATGACAAACAAGAATCACCACAAAATCTACCTGAATCTAAATGTAACTAAATTGCCAATTTTTTCAGTGACAAAATTACTAACTTGAGAAACAAACTTCCTAACACTACCAATCAAGAAATGAAAATGCAAAAAAGAGATGTTAACCAATGGTCGTCATTTACTGAGATATCCAAGATGGAAGTGGAATACATGCTAAAAAACACAAACCTGGCACCACATAAAATTGACTCTATACCAACATTTGAACTTAAGAAAACAGCTAAAACAATCTCCCCTACATTAGCTAACATAAACTTATCTCTAGTAGAAGGAACAATACTGAATATACTGAAAGGGCAGTTATAAAAACCATCATAAGAAAAAAAACAGTGATCCCCTGATCCTGAACAGCTACCGCCCAATTTCAAATCTTCCCTTAATAACGAAACTAATAGAAAAATCAGTACAGAAACAGTTAGCTGAACACCTAGATAATAACATACTGTACCCATCTCAACATGGATTTCGAAAGCACTACAGCACTGAGACACTACTTCTCTCGCTAACAGATAATATTCTAAGAGGTTTTGACAGCGGTAAATATTACATTCTAATAATGCTAGACTTAGCAGCAGCCTTCGACACAGTAAACCATAAAATACTACTAAAAAGATTAGAAGAAATCGGATTACACAGCAAAACAATAAACTGGCTCAGTTCATACCTAAATAATAGGTTTCTTTCAGGTTCAGATCAATAACGTTCTATCAGAAAAAGTCAATCTCAAAACCGGAGTACCGCAGGGATCAGCCTTATCCGCAACCCTCTTTAACCATATACATGCTGCTATTATGCCATCTGCTAGCAGGACTAGGAATCCTACATTACATTTATGCAGACGACATCCAACTAATTCTCCCAATAGAGGATACACTAGAGAAAACATTAAAACCTAGCTAACATGTACCTAGACATTATAAAACAACTGCTGAACCAAATGGAATTTGTGATTAATATTGAAAAAACTGAATTTCTTCACTTAGAATGGAAAAATATTGAAATCATCCAAAATCCAATAATCCTAACAGCAACCAGAAAGTTGAACTAGCTGAAAAGGTATGAAATCTTGGAATAATAATGGACCCAGAAATCAATCTAAAACAAACATATATCACTAAAAGTAAAAGAGGGCTATGCAAAACTCATGGTACTTAGAAAACTAAAACCACTACTAACATTAGCTGATTTCAGAACAGTACTCCAGCACTAGTTTTCTCTAGCACGGACTACTGTAACGCCCTTTTACTAGGATTCCCGAATACAATAATAAGGCCACTTCAAATACTTCAAAACACAGCAGCTAGAATACTAACCGGAAAAAGGAGGAGGGACCATATAACTGAAACACTGAAGGAATTACATTGGCTACCTATTGAACACAGAATTAAATACAAAGCCCTATGTACAATACATAAACTAATACATAATGAAAAATCAGACTGGCTAAACACAGCATTATGAGTACACGTCCCTCACAGAAACCTTCGATCAGCAAATAAAGCACTCTTAACCATTCCCTCAGTAAAAACTGCGAGACTAACCCAAGTGAGAGAAAGGGCCCTGCACTTTGGACACAGTGCCTCGAGATCAGATTACAAAGAGATCTCAAAATCTTTAAGAAAAGTTTAAAAACATGACTTTTTAAACAAGCATTTTATAGAGAGACTGGGGAATAGAAAACATACAGGATTAGACAGGAGAGCACCGGCGCAAAGCACTACTCCAAAAAATGTGCATTATAATAGCTTAGAAACTCTACATCATAACAAAACATAATTGTAAACACTGTGAATATGAATTTTAACCTTGAATGTTACCCTAGAGGTACACCTGGTCATGACTTACTTCACTAAACAAATCGATCGTCTTTAACGATATATTGTAACCAAACCTTTTGTGGCACCTATTAAAATGTACTATAGTACGCATCCACCTACATTAAATTATGTGCCTTCATGTAAACCATTGCGATGGTATTTAACTTAGCGGCGGTATAGAAAAGATTTTAAATAAATAAATAAATCTATTTAAGCAGCTGCAGGAGTTTTCTGATTTCCTTCCGGACCAGTTCCAGGACCAACTCAACTCCATTCTCAAAAAAAGGCCTTGATGCTGGCAAGCATGAGGTGCGGTCCGCTTAAGACATCTTTGACACTGCTTCCAGGGTGTCAGCAGCTGGGATGAGTGCCAGGAGGTGGGCATGGCTGAAATCCTCTGATCTGCGCCCAGATGTTCAGGAGTGGTTAGTGGACCTCTCCTGCACAGGAGATATCTATTCGGCTAGAAGATTCAGGAGAATGTCGCACAGCTCAAGGATCATAATGAGACATTGCAACAACTCTCTGCTGGGCACATGGATTTCTCCTCCTCTTCTAAACGGCTGTTCAGAAGAGAGGCAAAAAGTTCCACCTTCAAAGCATGTAGATACTAACCTCCTCTAGCTCGGTCTCGTCCAACCAGACCCTATCAGAAAGCTCAACCTTGCCAGGCCAGGCCTCAGAAGACATAGCCACCTCCGCAACCTGGCCCCCCTTCGGGATTTTGATTCCCCACTAGAGAGCGATTGTCTACTTCCACCTCTGCCATCTCTACCAGTGGCACACGATCACCATCTCTACCAGTGGCATACGATCACCACGGATCAGTGTGTCCTGTTGGTCGTAGCTCAAGGTTACCATCTAAACTTCCTCTCAATACTGTCGGACTCTCCACCTTGTCCGGGATGGAGCTCCACCGACCACTCTCCACTTCTAGAAGAGGAAATAACATCCCTCCTACAAGTCAATGCTATAGAACAAGTTCCCCCTCTACAAAGGGGAAAGGGCTTCTACTCCCGATATTTCTTAATACCAAAAAAATCGGGGGGCATTCGTCCAATATTAGATCTTCTTGCCCTAAACAAGCATCTTCGAAAGGAGAAGTTCAGGATGATAACCTTAGGCTCTCTACTCCCTCTTCTCTAACAGGGAGATTGGCTTTGCTCTCTAGATCTACAAGACTCGTATATGCATATAGCAATAACCCCAATTCACAGAAAATACCTCCGGTTCCTTGTCGGAAACTGGCATTTCCAGTATAGAGTGCTTCCGTTCGGCCTGACATCATAAGAACATAAGAAAATGCCATACTGGGTCAGACCAAGGGTCCATCAAGCCCAGCATCCTGTTTCCAACAGTGGCCAATCCAGGCCATAAGAACCTGGTAAGTACCCAAAAACTAAATCTATTCCATGTTACCATTGCTAATGGCAGTGGCTATTCTCTAAGTGAACTTAATAGCAGGTAATGGACTTCTCCTCCAAGAACTTATCCAATCCTTTTTTAAACACAGCTATACTAACTGCACTAACCACATCCTCTGGCAACAAATTCCAAAAGAACTTTCTCCGATTAGTTTTAATGTGCCCCATGCTAACTTCATGGAGTGCCCCCTAGTCTTTCTATTATCCGAAAGAGTAAATAACCAATTCACATCTACCCGATCTAGACCTCTCATGATTTTAAACACCTCTATCATATCCCCCCTCAGCCATCTCTTCTCCAAGCTGAAAAGTTCTAACCTCTTCAGTTTTTCCTCATAGGGGAGCTGTTCCATTCCCCTTATCATTTTGGTAGCCCTTCTCTGTACCTTCTCTATTGCAATTATATCTTTTTTGAGATGCGGCGACCAGAATTGTACACAGTATTCAAGGTGCGGTCTCACAATGGAGCGATACAGAGGCATTATAATAATTTCCGTTTTATTCACCATTCCCTTTCTAATAATTCCCAACATTCTGTTTGCTTTTTTGACTGCCGCAGCACACTGAACTGACTATTTCAATGTGTTATCCACTATGACACCTAGATCTCTTTCTTGGGTTGTAGCACCTAATATGAAACCCAACATTGTGTAATTGTAGCATGGGTTATTTTTCCCTATATGCATCACCTTGTACTTATCCACATTAAATTTCATCTGCCATTTTGATGCCCAATTTTCCAATCTCACAAGGTCTTCCTGCAATTTATCACAATCCACTTGTGATTTAACTACTCTGAACAATTTTGTGTCATCTGCAAATTTGATTATCTCACTCGTCGTATTTCTTTCCAGATCATTTATAAATATATTGAAAAGTAAGGGTCCCAATACAGATCCCTGAGGCACTCCACTGTCCACTCCCTTCCACTGAGAAAATTGTCCATTTAATCCTACATAAGAACATAAGAAATTGCCATGCTGGGTCAGACCAAGGGTCCATCAAGCCCAGCATCCTGTTTCCAACACAGGCCAAAACCAGGCCACAAGAACCTGGCAATTGCCCAAACACTAAGAAGATCCCATGCTACTGATGCAATTAATAGCAGTGGCTATTCCCTAAGTAAAATTGATTAATAGCCATTAATGGACTTCTCCTCCAAGAAACTCTCTGTTTCCTGTCTTTTAGCCAGTTTGCAATCCACGAAAGGACATCGCCACCTATCCCATGACTTTTTACTTTTCCTAGAAGCCTCTCATGAGGAACTTTGTCAAATGCCCTTTGTCATTGGCCCCTTGTGTCTTCACGAAATGCCTGGCAGTAGTAGCAGCTTACTTAAGGCGACTGGGCACTCACGTCTACCCTTATCTAGACGACTGGTTACTGAGGGCCCAGTCTGCAGAGACAGTTCTTCAATCCCTCCATCTCACCTTGCGACTACTACTGTCCTTGGGATTTCTAGTCAATTATTAAAAGTCTAATCTCACTCCGTCCCAACTCCTCTCCTTCATTGGAGCGGATCTCGGCACTATCCAAGCAGATAGGCTTGTGCCATGAAGCTACTGTGTACCCAGCTGCTTGAGTATCCAATGCCGACACTTCAACATCCTCTTCAGATACAACTCCATTTTGCGATCCTGCGCATCCTGCTATGCTGCACAATCCACCACTAAAATGGTGGTCATCTTGTCACTGCCGAAATCAAAGCATCCACCCAAGACAATTTCAGTAGTTCGAGTGCATTCTCCGGTGAAAGTTAAAGTTTCATCATGGCCCTTCCAACTTTGAAGCCCGACTCCAGGGTATCCCACTCCCTAAAGACCAGCTTCTTCACAGTACAGTGGAAGGGAAACATCTTTGTGGGACCCTTAAGTCCCTCCATGATTGGATCTTCACCTTCATCCTCCGATTCTTTCGCTATTTGCTTAATCCCCAGTTCTTTTAAGATCTGGCAGATCATTGAATATAATGCCTTCTTGCAGAACAGATGTACTACCTTAGGGTCGTCTCCCTCTGTTACTGGAATCTCTCCCTCCTCCAAAAAGTCCTTATCCTCCTCCTAGTCTCTGAGGAGATCCAGTGAGGACTCCTCTCCCCCTCCCCCACATCAGACTCCACTGACTTCTCCTTCGAGACCAGTGTAAGGAGTCGTTTCCTTTTGGAGGGGGGCGCAACAGATACTTTGACCCCTGTCCAGGGACTACCTTCCTCACCATAGATGATCACGGCATTCCCCTGAAACTGGTTCACTTTTCCTGTGCTCCAGGAGCACAAATTTAATCTAGAATGCCTCCTTTGAATCAAAATCCTCCTCTGTGGCTCCTGCTGCCTCCTCTGAGTCTCTCCCTTCCCCCGTCCCCAAGCACCCTCTGATGCTTCCACTGCAGGAGATAGCACTGGGAGAGAAGAAACTCTGTCTCCCAATATCCCCTGCACTGCGGGACCAGAAAACAAAATGACTACAGGTCTTGCGCTGCAGGGGAGAGCCGCAGTGCCACCTTCCAGTGTCCGGGATGCCTGCCGCTTCCCCGCTGCCTTTTTCAAGACTGCCGCAGCATTGGCTGACCCCAAGCTTCCATCCTTGCCGCCCACATACGGCTTGCAGAGGCCTGAGGTTTGTAACTTGGTGCTCAGCAGTGCTTCCTGTTCTCAGCAGGAACCGCCATTGCCTTACCACACAGTCACCAGCCTGTATTCACTGTAGCCTCTGGACAAATCCACTACCCAGAATTAAGCTGCCCCATGGCCCAGACTGGCAGCTGAGTTGCTTCCTCACTTCTGTAACTTGATGAGGCTGAAGGTTCCCTGTCTTTAAAAATATTTCCCCCAAAATAAAAGGTGTACTTTCCTGCTCTAGAGTTTCTTCCGCATATCCACCAAGCCAGGGACCCCAAAGGAAGGAGGACAAACGGCAGACCTGAGGGAGCCAGACCAGTGGCAATGAAAATCCCCCATGGAATCTGGGATAGCTCCTCCAAGGGCAACCGAACCCCCCCCCCCCCCCCCCCCACCACCACCACCACCACCCCTGCTCGCCCCTACTCTACCAGGGAAGTGGCCCCAGATGGAGCCTAACACCCCTGGGAAGAATTTTCTCTCTTTTTCAGCCCGACTGCAGGTTTTGCACCTCTGCCATCTGCTGGAGACAGAGAATACTGAGCAACTGCAGGTGGCACACCGTCTTAATGTACTTCAGGTACAGTGCAAGATTTTCTTCTCTGTTTCCATCTGCTGGTAGGGGGAAAATCCCCAGGTGTCTGGACTGATCTGGGCACAATAAGAAATATTCTTTATATTAGTATGTTTTTACTATTATTATTGATGTTTTATATACCTTGATTTCATTGTTTTGAGGAATGCTATTTATATTTTTCCATTGCTGCTCTGTATACAAGTCTGGCTTGTTGAGGTTTCCAGTTCCTTTATACTTTGGTCTCTTTATTCTGTATTTGGTGCAGGTCTGCTTATTTGACTGAGATGAGTTATTCTGCTGGCATGTAGTTTCTATGTGGGGATCTACTTGCAGCCTGGCTTGTTGTTTTCCTAATAGGAAGTGTATTGGTGTTTAGGGCCTGGTGTATGTGCGGTGTTGTCTTTTTTATAGTTAGGATTTTTACTATTTGAGGGCTGGTAGTTGGTTCTCTTTTAGTATGGAAGGTTTACTTTTATTGTAATTCAGTTTACTTATGACTTTCTGAGGGCAGCACCCATACCCAACATAGGCCTAATACCAAGTGTGTTCCAAGTGTTTTTTGCAGGGTTGTGATATTTTGTGATTTTTACCTCAGAAGACTATACCTGTAATGTCCTTTTTCATGTAAAACTGATTATTATAAATGCAGAATTTGTAATTGTGTGTGATGAGGGCAGGTGGGTACTGGCACAAGTCTGTAAAGTTCACCTAGGGTGTCTAATGCCCTTGCACTGGTCTGGAGGGAGTGTGCCACACACACATCCCCACCCATCTCCGGTGAGAGGCAGGTCTGAGGGTTCCTGGGAATATGGCAGGGTTGCTAGCTTTCTAGAAACATTATCACTATCTGCCACTGCTCTGGAAACTCTGATCCCTGCTTTCCCACTTCCGCAGCGTCTGAAATCACTGAAAGGGCCAGACTACAAAGAGACGCCCTCTTGATAATTTGATCTATGCATTGTTATGAGGGGAGAATGTGTGTGTGTGGTGGTAGGGGCCCCCCCTCGCATCCATTGCCTCAGGCAGTAGATTGCATTGAACTGCCCCTGGGCCAAATTCAGGGTGCACGAATACTAGTTCTGGGAGGAAGCTGCAGTCTATGGCCCCCGAGGGAGGACTGTGTCACAGCAATAGCTAAACTACTTGGGAGGAAGAGAGGGTTAAAAATGAATGAAGGCCTAGGCAGTTGTGCATGAAGACCTTAAGGCATCATAACACCCAAAACAGGCAGGTTCTGATTCAGCTGGAGCAGATGGAAACTGGTGGTCACCTTCCATTTCCCCTCCGCCCCCCACCAACAAAAAAAAAATAAATTTGGGATTTTGTTTGCTTTAATTTAATAGTTTCTGGAAAGTAAATTTTGTAGGTGTACAGGTTATGCAATTTTGATACAAGAAAGTGTATTTTGGAATTGCTGTCTGAGGCTTGATGCATGTAGAATGTGAAGAGGCTATTGGTTACCTTTTCAAATCTTAGTAGGAGTATAATGGATTGATCTTACAGGTAAGATGAGCAGGATCTACTAGCCAAAATGTAGGATTCTCATCTGCCCCTTCATAGCTACACCCATTAGGTTTATGACATTTCTGGATGCCTTCTACAGGCGAAAAGCCCAGTATTTGCCCATTGTCCAGATACTTTCTTTAATCACATATGCATTAATTTGGCTTTTTGCTGTTTTCTCAGGTACAAACCGTTCACTATTGTGCAAGTCAACAGTAGACGGGCTGCAAGTCACACAGCTGAATGTAGATCACACTACAGAGAATGAGGATGAGCTTTTCCGACTATCCCAACTTGGTAAGTGCAGTTTTCTTTCTTGAGAGAGGCATGGGAGATGAGAAGCTCAACTAGCAGTCACTGGGTGAAAGAAGAATGATGTGGGAGGAGGATTGTGATATTTCTAGCAAAGGAGTATCCCTGCTTTAACATAGATAAGCAGTCCTGCTGTGCAACCTTGCTACAGTCTCACTCTGAATGCAAGTTCATGATTATAAAATAATCTCTGATTTTACTTATTTATTCCATTTAACTAGCAGTGATGCTTGCTATGTTACATAAAACCTTTATTTTCCTTTATATATACTCACCAGCTTTCCGGACAATTCTTCAATCTCTTCTTTTCTCAGGCCTAGATTATTGTGATTCTCTCTTCATTGGTTTGCCTGTTTACGTTATGTGTCCACTACAAATAATTCAAAATTCTGTAGCTCGGCTTCTAACCGGCACTTCCATTCAAGACCACATCACTACAGTGCTACACTGGCATCCCATCCCTTATTGGATACAATACAAACTTGCTGTTACCATTCATAACTTACTGAATAACATTTCTTCCCCTTGGATCATTGTGACGCTATAAAGCTCTACACAAAGTCACAGACTCTCAGATCATCAAATCAAGGTCTCATAGACATTCTGTTTCCAAGACTCATCTGTCTGAATGAGACCCAGGAGCACATTTTCTCCTAGGACAAGCAGGATGGAAGTCCTCACACATGGGAGACATCATCTGATGGTGCCCGGCACGGGGGAGGTTTGTTTCTTCTGAGCCAAGAGGCGGTTCATATCTAGTCATGGGCTCTGTCCCAGGGTATGGTGCTCCGAGCCATGTATCTAGCCAGGAAGGAGAATGTGGTGGCGGACAGGCTAAGTAGAGCCGTCCAACCCCACGAACAGTCCCTGAATCAGGAGATGGCAGATCGACTCTTCCATCTCTGGGGCTCCCCGGACTTGGATCTCTTTGCATCCCCCTATAACAGGAAGATGGACCAGTTCTGCTCCCTGTACAGAGGGATGGCAAGCCAGCCTTGGACGCCTTTGCCCACCATTGGGGCAAGGGCCTTCTGTACGCATATCCTCCGCTTATTGTAGTGATGAAAGACTCTCTTGAAGCTCTGACAGGACGGGGGACCATGATCCTCATAGACCCTCGTTGGCTGAGGCAGATCTGGTTCCTGCTTCTGTGGGATCTTTCCCTCTGGGAACCGATCAGTCTTCCCCAGACCTCATCACGTAGAATCAGGGCAGGCTGCGCCATCCCATTCTCAGGGCCTTATCCCTGACGGCTTGGATGTTGAAAGGTTAATTCTGCAGCCCCTTGACCTGTCAGATGATGTGTCTCAGGTCTTGGTAGCTTCCAGAAAGCCTTCCACTAGAAAGTCTTATAGCCTGAAGTGGAGGAGGTTTTCCATGTGGTGTGAGTGTCACGACTTGGACCCGTTCTCCTGCTCCACACCAAAACTGACTGACTATCTTCTGTACTTTTGGATGCTGGCTTAAAAACCAACTCCTTTAGGCTGTACCTGAGTGCTATCGGTGCTTACCACCAGAGTGTGGATGGTTTGCCCATCTCTATGCAACTCACAGTGGGTCGCTTTATGCGGGGTCTACTGCAGTTGAAGCCTCCCCTGCAGTCTCCCGATGTGTCCTGTGACCTCAATGTGCGTCTTAGCTCATGAAAGCGCCTTTCGAGCTGCTGCGCATCTGCGACCTGAAGTACCTGACCTTTGAAGGTCATCATTTTAGTCGCGGTCACTTAGCGAGCAGAGTCAGCAAGCTTCAGGCCCTAGTGATGTGTCCACCGTACACTTCCATGATAGGGTGGTTCTGTGCACACACCCTAAGTTCCTGCTGAAGGTGATAACTGATTTCCATCTTAACCAGTCAATCGTCCTGTCCATCTTTTTTCCCAAGCCTCATTCATACCAGGGTGAACGGGCTCTGCACAGTCTGGATTGTAAGTGAGCCTTAGCCTTCTACTTGGAGCGAACAGCAGGCCATAGGCAGTCTACACATCTCTTCATCTCTTTTGACAGGAATGGATTAGGAGTTGTAGATGCTAAGCAGACCCTGTCCAACTGGCTGGCAGATTGTATTTCCTTCTGCTATACTCAGGCAGGACTGCAACTGGAGGGCTATGTCAAGGCTCATTCTGTCAGAACCATGGCAGCTTCAGTGGTCCACTCGAGAGCGGTCCCCTTGGATGAGATCTGCAAGGCTGTGACATGGATTTCCCACTACACTTTTGCCTCTCACTACTGTCTGGACAGGGATGGCCGACACAATAGCAGCTTCAGCCAGTCTGTCCTCCAGAATCTTTCTGCTGTAGAACCCAACTCTTCCTGCCTTGGGCCCATTTTTCGGGTTCAGGCTGTTTCCCTCTGTTACCAAGAGCACCACTGTTGTTGTGCCCATTGGCACCTGGTTGGTTGCCTGTTGGTCATGTTTGTTGCTCGGGAACAGCCTGCAGCTAGGGATTCAGCCATGTGAGAAAACAGAGTTGCTTACCTGTAACAGGTGTTCTCACAGGACAGCAGGATGTTAGTCCCATTCAGTCTACCCAGTAAGCTTATTATTATAGTTTTACAATTATTTCTGTGTGGGGATCTATAGCTGTTTGCTAGTTCTGTTTTCCTAATAGGAGTTGTAGTGGTGTTCAGTCTACCCAGCTTACTGGGTAGACTGAATGGGCCGTTTGGTCGTCTTCTGCCATCATTTCTATGTTTTTATATATATAAGCAGAATAAATGTTTCAAAACAGCTATGAACAGAATGACATCCAACAATTAAAAACTCATAAAAACTATTAAAAATTCTCCAAACACCAATAAAATATTTCAAAAAAGCAGACACATCACATAATATTAAATAATTAAAATGGCAGTCAATCAAGAAAAATAAACTTAAAAATCCACCTTTACTTACCCCCTTCAGCAGCTCTCCCACTCCTGTCCTCTTCCATGCAGGCCGTAGCACACACCAGAAGCAGCAGTAGTACCAGGTTCTTATGGCCTGGATTGGCCACTGTTGGAAACAGGATGCTGGGCTTGATGGACCCTTGGTCTGACCCAGTATGACATTTTCTTATGTTCTTACTCCCATGCTTTCTCACATACCCAGATTTCTCACTTCCATTCTCTCTCTCTCTCTCTCTCTCTCACACACACACACACACACACACACACCCCTCCCTGACCAATCTCACACACACACATCACCTCCCTGACCAATCACTTTTATTGTCTCTCACATAAACACATATCACCTCTGTGACAAGTTTCTCTCATTCACACATGCTCTCTCACACACTTACACACATGCTCTCAAACACACACACACACACACATGCTCTCACTTACAGGCTGGCTGTCTTCTCTCTCTCTCTCACTCACTCACTCCCCCCCCCCCCTCCCGAGCACAAATAGTAGCTGCAGCAGCCTCCTCC
This sequence comes from Rhinatrema bivittatum, assembly GCF_901001135.1. Taxonomy (NCBI): domain Eukaryota; kingdom Metazoa; phylum Chordata; class Amphibia; order Gymnophiona; family Rhinatrematidae; genus Rhinatrema; species Rhinatrema bivittatum. The sequence goes on along the minus strand of NC_042616.1, from coordinate 418,943,425 downwards.
AGCCCCTGCAGGCCAAGAAAGAAGAATCCCATCGGCCACGGGAGGCTTATACTGCTGTCTCCTTTGCTGATTGCCAGCTGCTTCAATTGCTGCGGGCCATGTTACTGCTTGGGGGCCGATACTGCTGCCGCCGCTACTTTTCCACGCAGCACAGCTCTTTCTCCTTCCCACGCACTGCACTGTGTATCACTTCCTGTTCCAGGGCAGGCGCAGGAAGAAGAAAAGGCCAGCTACGGGTGCCACAGCTTCCGCTAACACCGCTGCCGTTCCCATTGGGCTTGAATGTGCTGTTAGCCCGGTGGCAACGGCAGCAGGGAAGGAAGAGCAGCGGGAGAGACCGGGAGCACATGACACATTGCTGGTGCTTGGCGACACACTGGTGTGTCACAACACACCGGTTGAGAAGTGCTGCCATAGAGGACCGAAAAAAACCCCTCAGGCAAATAACAAGTAGCCGAGACAAAATATTCATTTTCAGGACATTAATCCTACCACCCTAAGAGAAGAAATGATCATCCCAGCTCTTAAAATCGTTTTTGATCTTACTGACTACTGGCGCATAATTAAGGCAATATATATCCGCCATCCTACGCGGCACCCATATTCCCAGGTATTTAAAGCCGTCTCTTGCCTTCCTAAAGGCAGAAAAACATTTTGGGGTATCTTCCAAAACCAAGGGCCCTAATGGAAATACTTCAGATTTGGCATAGTTAATTTTATATCCAGACAACCTAACATATATTCTGCCAGAATGGCCACCAACCTGGGATTGGTCAAGGAAAAAGAAGACAACATCTGCGTAAAGGGATATAATGTGCTTTGTACCTTCCACCTGAAAACCTGTCACCTCTGGGTCCTTTCTGACCTTGTGTGCCAGGATTTTAATTGCCAGGTTAAAGAGAAGCAGGAAGAGGGGGCACCCCTGTCTCGTGTCCCTAGCTATAGTAACGGGCTCTGAGCAATAACCATTTGTAAATACCTTGGCATGGGGATGTGCATATAATATCCTAATTCATTCTCTGAGCTCTTCTGGAAACCCCACCGCCTTTAAAACCTTAGAGAGAGGCCCACTTGAGGCAGTCAAATGCCTTTTCGGCATCTAATGCTACTATCATACCTACCGTATGTGCTTGCTTTGCCAGGGCTATGATGTTAAATAGTCTCCTCGTATTCGTAGTCGAGAGGCATCCTTTAATAAATCCCGTTTGATCATCCTTAACAAGGATAGGCATTACCAGCTCCAGCTGCAACTGAAACATTTTCGCCAGAATCTTAATACAGTAGGCCCTCGGGTTATGAACGGCTCAGGTTACGACCAACATTTAAGGTTTCGGGTTACGAACAAATTTTGAGTTATGACCGAAATCCTGGTTTTGAGTTACGAACAAATCTCGAGTTACAACCAAAAATTCCACCCCGGGGTGGAGGGGGGAGAGAGAGACTAACCATAATGCCCTCACGCTAAACAGGCATTTATATCTCTATGGGAGGCCCACTAGTAACTCGAGGTTTAGGTATTAGTGGAGGGTTAGGGCCCACTTTGACATTCAGAGTGAGATGTACAAACAGAACAGTGCTCTCTTGTGAAGATTTGATGACCTTCGGAGTGAGGAAACTTAGCCAAAGATGAGATTTGTGCAGTGTTCTCTCAACCTAACTTGATGTTACCCAGGTACAGAGTCCATATGCAGATATCGTAAAGGAACTGATGGAGGAGGTGAAATTGTTGTTTCTGGTAGGCTAGGCACATTTTATAACTTTTTGGTGAGTACACTAGGAAATTATTGGTGTTTCTGGTAATTAATGACCTTATACAACCATTTTTTATTATAGAAATGGTTAGATAAGGGGTGCTTTTGGGAGGTTCAGAACGCATTATTGGGTTTCCCATAATTTCCTATGGAAAAAATAGTCTTGACTTACAACCAACTTGGGTTACAACCAGCCCTCTGGAATCAATTGAGTTCGTAAGTCAAGGGACCACTGTATCTGAGTTCAAGAGAGACATTGGACTATAGTAACCCAGATCTAGCCCATCTCTACCTGGTTTTTGTAGTAGCAGTACCACGGCATTGGACATAGTCTATGTGAAAACCATCCGGTCCTGGACTTTTTCCTTTGGGTAAACTCATAATAGCACTGTACACATCATCCACTGCAATAGGGGCTTTTAATCTATCCACCTGTCTTTCAGTAAGCTATGGTAGTTCGATTCCTCACAGGTATTCATCTGTCTCTCTTCCCCTGTCTTCCAAGGTATTACCATACAGTGTTTAATAAAAGCCTTTGAATATATCATTAATGGACTGCAAATGATACATAACATCCTCAGTAGGGGTTCTAATGCTACCAATCACATTCCAGGACTTTCTTTTCCTAAGAGCTGTGGCTAGCAGTGCCCTAATTTTGTTCCCATACTCATGCAATCTCTGACGAGAGAATTGAAACATTCTTTCGATTCCCTTGACTTATATGCACCAGAGTTTGTCTTTTGCCCTCTGTAGAGAACCAAATACCCTGAAAGAACAGGTGATTTTATGCTGTGCCTCCAGAGTTTCAATTTTTCCCTCCAGTGACTTTTCCCGCTGCAGCTGGAGCTTGTTCATATGGGAGGCAAAATTGATAATTTTACCCTTCAGAACTGATTTTAGCATTTCTCAAAGTATTACTGGCAACTGCTCAGCTATACGATGCACATATGGTAAAATCTTTAATGGCATCCCTGATCATTTGACAAAACTTCTTATTGCCAAGCAACAAGGGATTAGAACATAAGAACAAAAGAAATTGCCATGCTGGGTCAGACCCAGGGTCCATCAACCCCAGCATCCTGTTTCCAACAGAGGCCAAACCAGGCCACAAGAACCTGGCAGTTACCCAAACACTAAGAAGAACCCATGCTACTGATGCAATTAATAGCAGTGGCTATTCCCTAAGTCAACTTAATTGAGATGCCATGTTTTAATAGGCAGGGTCCCTGGGATATTTGTAATGGCTACAAAACAGGGTTGTGGTCTGAAATGTGGCTAGTAAAGATATCTAACTGTCCCAGACTAATAAGCACAGAAGCCGTGCATAGAAATAAATCTATCCGGCTATACGAAAGATACTGTGGAAAATAGCAAGTGTAGACTCTTCCCGTTGGGTATTGGGGCTTCCAAGCATCCAGTACCCCTAATCTAACCATTAAATCCTTGAGGCTGGCAGCCGGATTCGGTACTGCTTCTTGCCCTTTTGACATCATGGACAGGATCAAGGCAGACATTTCAGTTCTCACCCCCCCCCCCAATCACAAAAGGGGAAGATGAGAAGCCCTCTTATGACGATGTTAGACCCTTATAATACTCTTTCTGGCCCACATTTGGCCCATTCCCCATAAATTACACATTCTAGCATTATGTAGCGTCCCTCCTGATCTTTCAGCTGCTTACTCACTTGCAGAGGAAGGGCTTTATGTATTAAAATGCATACTTCCCTGCTTTTTGTATTTATTTATTTATTTTTAATTTTTATATACCGAAGTTCTTGTAAGGACTACAAATCAATCCGGTTTACATAAAACGAAGAACTGCTCAACAAAGAGCGGAGCTTTACATGGAACCGAGGAACATATGGAACAGTATAACTGATTGACAATTTAACATAGTGCTAAATAAAGTAATAATAGTTTAACTGGAAATAAATAAAGCAATATAATATTTTATAAAGACAGTTTAACTGTTTAACGTATCAATAAATATAAATATAAGCAATGCCAAATATATATATGAAATATAGTACATTTTTGAGCACAACGGTAATTGTCCAGTAGCAGGTTCTAAAATTAGTACTTGATGCAGTGTCCATAATTAGGGTAATTAGGATACTTAGGAATTGGGAAGTCTGTTCGTCACCGTAAAATTAATCGAATTATATTATAATATGTATTATAAGAAGAGTAGAATATTTGACCCACCCATTCCCTCTGAAGCTTGGCATGCTCTTTGTCAGACAGATGAGTCTCCTGCAGTAGCACAATGTGTGTATCTCGCTTCTTTAAATAATCCAGAATACGTTTGTGCTTTACTGGAATACCAAGTCCCCTGACATTTAGTGTGATAATGTTGACTCCTGCACTAGCCATAGTCACGGTATGATTGACATCGTAGTATGCTGCATCTCTCAACTAATAAAGTTCCCTTCTGAGATTCTTGCATTCCCCCCCAACTCCCACCCAATAAGTAACTCACCCCCCTCCCGAATTTTCTCAGCCTGTCGTAACAAAAAGTAAAAAAGAAACTTCTCCCCCACCTCCACATCTCCTTCCGCGTCCTAGGCCGGCTGTATTCGTAACCCACCCTCTTTCTGCATCTAAAATCCTCCTACTCAGATCTGTCTCCACCCACCGTAATTCCCCACCACCTGCTCCCTTTGACTTTATATCTCTTAACTGACACATCCAGTTCCCTTGCACACTCTGGGCGTGGCCTCAGCTGAGCATGATATGTCGAGATTCCGTTAGGCAGTACCGGTGAGCTAAAGTCCTATATGCCATTGGCTGACCTCATTCTTCTATAAGTTCTCGCTGTGCGTCATGCTATACTCCTCCTCCATGGAGACACCACTCAGTCAGTTGAGGAATAAGAATCCGGTAGACTTCAGTGAGCCAGCACCTGGAAGGGTGATCTGCTCCAGGATCTGTATTACTCTTATGACAAGTAAAAACCACATGGCACGGCTAACCCCCCACCCCCACCCCTCCATCAGCTCCCTCTTCCTCTCCATTCCCAACCTAACCGCCCCCCCCCCGTTTCTCAGCTTGAAACATCTTAGAGTAACGCTCCCCTCCCCCCTCACTCTCACCCAAGAACCCTTCCCTAGTACTAGGTGATACTGACAGTTAATTATATCACTTTCCCCAGTAACTAGCCTCAGCTCCAATAAAGTGACAAGCTGAAAAAGGATATAAAAGATTTGCCACTGATCACTGTGCAAGGCCTTGGGTGGCTCAGGTCTTGCAGCAAGCTGCACTGCCTTCCATCGGTCACGACATTCTCTGTCACAGCCAACAGTTCCTGTCTCACTTCTCCTCACTCTGCTCATGCGATTCAACCTTGCCATGTCCGTTTTTGTCCAGTGCGCTTTTGTCTGCCCTAAGTGCCGCTGTCAGCGAGCCAGCACATGCCGACATTCTAGGCCAGTCCTGAGAGTCACTGAATGCTGCTGATCTCCGGCTCAGGCTTCCCCTGCCACTGGGAATGGAACGAGGGCTGCTACCAGCAGCTCCAATTTCAGATTCATGTGGCACCCATGTCTTGCTGCCACCATTTGCTGTCAGGCCGATACAGTAAAGTTTGCGGGAGAGCAAGCGAGTGCACAGGCCAGTGTCCTGTGCACTCGCTACAGTAAAACACAATATTTAAATTAGGGCCCGCGGTAAAAAGAGGCGCTAGGGACACTAGCGTGTCCCTAGCGCCTCTTTTTGGACAGGAGCGGCGGCTGTCAGAGGGTTTGACAGCCGACGCTCAATTTTGCCGGCGTCGGTTCTCGAGCCCGCTGACAGCCACGGGTTCGGAAACCGGACGCCGTCAAAATTGAGTGTCCGGTTTTAACCTGCGAGCCGCGGGCTGATTTTAAAAAAAGGGTTTTTGACACGCTATTACCCCTTACTTAATAAGTGGTAAAGCTAGCGCGTCGAAAACGCGCATTAACAGTGCACTCCACCGGAGCGCACTGTACTGTATCGGCCTGTGTGTGAGGTGATGCAGCGCCATTTTTTCTCCCAGTTTTCTCCAAAAGCACCATTGCAGCCCCAGGAGTCTCTAAAGTCCACCAGGAGTTACCCATCCATATTGATAATTTCGCAGGATATAACAGCCGGAACCAAATATTCCATGTGTGCAATATTTTTTTCATACCACTCTCCGTTTTTGAGACATGACACTGTAGTCTGAAAAGACCGCCACATGGTTACCCCGATATGTAAGAGGCCCAAGTTCCCACACCTTACAGAGGATCCATTCTTTAGCCAGATAATTATGTAATTTGATGATGAAGGCACGTGGTCTGTTATTGGTCTGTGGGGTCTGGCCCGGCACTCTGTTTTTTATCAATAATCAGTTTTGGATCAGACTCCCCCGGAGTAAAAAGCTCACATAAGAGGGTTTCCAGAAATCACCGTGTCTCCTGGCCGCCTTCTTGTTTGGGAACCCCTACCACACGGATATTACTCCATTGGGACCTATTTTCCAGGTCGCCACTTTCTCTTCCATGATTTTGACCTGTTTCTTTAAGACCATAAGCGAGTTCGCTGCACTGGATTTCAAATCCTCGAACACAGAGACCCGATTCTCCAATTCCTCCACCTTGGGGCCTACCGACTGATTCTGCACCTATATTCCTCGATGGAGGCTTTCCTGGCTCCCCTATCCTGAGCCATTTCTGTGCATAGGATCCATCGTGTTCTGATCAGGGTTATAAGATTTGCTCTCGGCACAGCGTCACCCACCTCCTGATAAAAGTCCAGAGCGCTGCGTGTTCGCCTGGTAGCCATGGCGCTGGTATTTGCACTCTCCTGAGTACGCAGGAGACGTTACAATCTAATAATTCTCTTCCTGCAATATTCCTGCATTACTTCTTAAACTCTGGATGCAAATCACTGAAAAATTCTGGGAGATTTATAACGGATGGAGTGCTCGGGCCAGTGGAGTCTCACTAGAATACATCTATCTCCATCAACGCTCAACAGCACCCCCTTTTTGTTATTATTTAGGAGAGTTGTGGGTGGATCCTTGGGCCGGTGGCAGATGACCACGCCCCCGGGGGAAGATCCCGAGAGGGACCACCGGTCAGGCTCAGAGTATGGAGACAGACACGCACTAGTTCTTTTATTAGACAGTATACTGAACCACCAGAGGTGGCAGTAGTGAGCTGGAGTACCCGGCTGGATGCTGGATAAGCAATCCCTGGAGGCTGAGCTGTACAGAAACTGAAATATAGTGAGTAGGCAGGGTATGCAGAGTTCATGGACAGAACCTGATGGTAACACTCACACGATATCTCATAGAAGCCCAGGAGCTGGAATGAAGTAGGCCCTCGAGGAGCGACTACTTGGTTCCAGGGAAAGCTCTGAGTGTGCGATGGTAACTCACAGATGTAGTAGGCAGTGATGGCTTCCAGGCAGAAGTGAATTCCGAAGAAGTCCGGGAACGAGGCCCCCGAGGAGCGGGTACCCCTGCTTAGTCCAAGGAGGCAGAGTAGCGTAGATAGAAAGAATCCTTATCCTTGCTAACTCGAATTGTTATCAATTCAGAGACTTTTAAATATCTGAAACGGATGACGTAGGTTCGCGCCACTTCTGGTACTTGAGGCGGGGCCGCGCACGCGCCCCTAGGCATCAGGTGAACATGGCGGATTGCAGCGTCGGGCCGGGGATGCCGAAAGACGCCACGGCAGCCAACCTTCCATCAACCCCGGAGGGAGTGCCTCAGGGATCTGTATTGGGACCCTTACTTTTCAATATATTTATAAATGATCTGGAAAGAAATACGACGAGTGAGATAATCAAATTTGCAGATGACACAAAATTGTTCAGAGTAGTTAAATCACAAGCAGATTGTGATAAATTGCAGGAAGACCTTGTGAGACTGGAAAATTGGGAATCCAAATGGCAGATGAAATTTAATATGGATAAGTGCAAGGTGCTGCATATAGGGTAAAATAACCCATGCTATAATTACACAATGTTGGGTTCCATATTAGGTGCTACAACCCAAGAAAGAGATCTAGGCGTCATAGTGGATAACACATTGAAATCGTCGGTTCAGTGTGCTGCGGCAGTCAAAAAAGCAAACAGAATGTTGGGAATTATTAGAAAGGGAATGGTGAATAAAACGGAAAATGTCATAATGCCTCTGTATCGCTCCATGGTGAGACCGCACCTTGAATATTGTGTACAATTCTGGTCGCCGCATCTCAAAAAAGATATAATTGCGATGGAGAAGGTACAGAGAAGGGCTACCAAAATGATAAGGGGAATGGAACAACTCCCCTATGAGGAAAGACTAAAGAGGTTAGGACTTTTCAGCTTGGAGAAGAGACGACTGAGGGGGGATATGATAGAGGTGTTTAAAATCATGAGAGGTCTAGAACGGGTAGATGTGAATCGGTTATTTACTCTTTCGGATAGTAGAAAGACTAGGGGGCACTCCATGAAGTTAGCATGGGGCACATTTAAAACTAATCGGAGAAAGTTCTTTTTTACTCAACGCACAATTAAACTCTGGAATTTGTTGCCAGAGGATCTGGTTAGTGCAGTTAGTATAGCTGTGTTTAAAAAAGGATTGGATAAGTTCTTGGAGGAGAAGTCCATTACCTGCTGTTAAGTTCACTTAGAGAATAGCCACTGTCATTAGCAATGGTAACATGGAATAGACTTAGTTTTTGGTTACTTGCCAGGTTCTTATGGCCTGGATTGGCCACTGTTGGAAACAGGATGCTGGGCTTGATGGACCCTTGGTCTGACCCAGTATGGCATTTTCTTATGTTCTTATGAGTCGCCAATGCGTAAGGTGGGCGGAGTGGAGATGTCGGGCAGCGACAGTCGCAACACTTTTCTCCTATATTTATTTTATTTTTCCCTAATTTTGTTATGAGTCTGAAGGGAGACCCCATGTGGATGCGTGGATAGTGGCATACTGGGCCTGCTCAGTGTGCCAGTCAAAGTTTTCCATGCCGGGCTCCATTAGATAATGTCACCCATGTGAGAGGACCTACATCCTGCTGTCCTAGGAAAACGTTACAGGTAAGCATCTCTGCTTTCTCAATTGCTGGACCTACCCTCTGGAACTTTCTACCAGCAGAGATAAGAATCATCAAGCATCATACTTTTTTTTTTTTTTTAAAGTACTTAAAACATACTTTTTTTTGAATGGCATGTAATTGGTTCAGCTGAATCCATGACCTGTTGGACATGTCTCCCTGTACACTGACTCTCATATCCTATGTGATATGTTTGCTTGTACTTTTACTCTGTATTTTTTATCCATTTGTATATGTTCCATCCTAGATCTATTATGAATGTATTCTTGTACCCCACTGTGAACCTCAGAATGGTGGGTAATATTTATTTTAAATAAATCAAATAAGTAAGGGAGGAGGTTTGTGACACGAGTCAGGTGAAAAGTTGTTTGGTGTTGGGTCAGGGGAGATAGGATAATCTTGTTGAGGAACGTAAAGAACAAAACTTTCTGATGCATCATGGGAAAAGTAATTTAGATTACTGACTTTACATCGGTAAGCGTATTCATTACATTGCCTTTCATATCCCATCTGGCAGTGGGATAAGCCAATGAGCAATTTGTGAATCACTGCAAAGAATCTGTTTCAGGCTCATGTTGACTTTCAGGCCCATACAGCAAACTCCACGGGAGAGCCGGCGCTCCAAGGCGAGCACCCGCTCTCCCAACGCGCGACCAGGCACCTCTCCTGGGCGCGCGATTCAGTATTTAAATTAGGGCCCGCGCTAATAAGGAGGCACTAGGGACACTAGCGCGTCCCTAGCGCCTCCTTATTGGCGGAAGCGGCAGCTGTCAGCGGGTCTGACAGCTGATGCTTAATTTACTGGCGTCAGTTGTTGAACCCACTGACAGCCACGGGTTCGGAACACAGATGCCGGCAAAATTGAGCGTCCGTCTTCCAACCCGCGGCAGATTTTTATTTTTTTAAGAAGAATTTTTTTTGTTTTTGGGGCCTCTGACTTAATATCGCTATGATATTAAGTCAGAAGGTGTACAGAAAAGCATTTTTTTTCTGCTTTTCTGTACACTTGCCCGGTGCCTTCTGAAATTAAGTTAATTTCTGAGAGTAAAATGTGCGGCTTGGCTATTAGTTTCGGGGGGGTTGGCCGCGCATTTTGCACGCGCTATTACCCCTTACTGTATAAGGGGTAATAATAGCACATCAAAAATGCGCAGCTAAACGGGGGCCAACAGTGTGCTCGGCCGAGTGCACCGTTTTGTATTGGCCTGCTTATAAGTACCATGCAGTCTTCAAGAGGAATCTGTCATGAATCCCTGCAGAAACTTTGTGAAAATTAAATTAATTTTATTTATTGATTTTTATATACCGTCGTTCGGTTTCACCATCACAACGGTTTACAAAGTTATGAAGTTTAACAGTGTTTTCAAAAATGGTTCATATGGTTGCTAATATAGGGGCGGATTTTCAGAGCCCTGCTCGCGTAAATCCGCCCAAAACCGGGCGGATTTACGCGAGCAGGGCCCTGCGCGCCGGGAAGCCTATTTTACATAGGCCTCCCGGCGCGCGCAGAGCCCCGGGACTCGCGTAAGTCCCGGGGTTCTCCGAGGGGGGCGTGTCGGGGGGGGCGGGCCCGGTCGTCGCGGCGTTTCGGGGGCGTGTCGGCAGCGTTTTGGGGGCGGGTACGGGGGCGGGGCCACGCCCTCCGTACCCGCCCCCAGGTCGCGGCCCGGCGCGCAGGACGCCCGCTCGCGCGCGGGGATTTACTTCTCCCTCCGGGAGGCGTAAATCCCCAGAGAAAGGTAAGGGGGGGGTGTAGACAGGGCCGGGGGGGTGGGTTAGGTAGAGGAAGGGAGGGGAAGGTGAGGGGAGGGCGTTAGAGGATTCCCTCCAAGGCCGCTCCGATTTCGGAGCGGCCTTGGAGGGAACGGGGGTAGGCTGCGCGGCTCGGCGCACGCCGGCTATACAAAATCGATAGCCTTGCGCGCGCCGATCCAGGTTTTTAGCAGATACGCGCGGCTCCGCGCGTATCTACTAAAATCCAGCGTACTTTTGTTTGCGCCTGGAGCGCAAACAAAAGTAGGCTATTCGCGTACCTTTTAAAATCCGCCCCATAGAGTATAATTATGAACTAGGTTTATAAATTAATCAAGAACATAATACAGAACTAAGTAAATCACAAGATTCTTGGGTCAATCTGTTTTCAAGTGTGAGGATGGGAGCGGAGTATTTTTAGTCATTGGGTGAGATGGTAGGCTTTGGTAAACATCCATGTTTTTAGCTCTTTCTTGAAAGTTTTTAAGTTTTCTTGACTTCTGAGTTCAGTTGGGAGGGTGTCCAGAGTTTGGGGCTTCCAAGTGAAATTGCTTTCTTTTGAGGTGAGTTGTTTGGATCTAGCAGGAGGAATCTTTAATAGACCTTTATTTGCTGATCTGAGGTTTCTGTTTGGAGCATGCAATTTTATGGAAGAACTAAGCCAGTTTGTTTGATTTTCATAAATTATTTTATGTAGTATGGATAGAATTTTGTATTCGATTCTAAATTTTATTGGGAGCCAGTGTAGAGATAAAAGTGTGGGCGTGATGTAATCATGTTTTTTAGATCCAGTGAGTATTCTTGCAGTTGTGTTTTGCAGGATTTGTAGTGGGTGGATTGTATTATGAGGTAAGTTGAATAATGAGTTACAGTAGTCCAGGCTGGAGAATATAAGTAGTTGAAGGATTGAAATTGAAAGAGAATTTAGCATCTCATTTCATAATCTGTGAAATATGCTCACAGCTTTCTACTTTCATAGCTGTATTTATTATTTTTTAGATAACTGTTAATTGTTTTACAAGGTGGCTTGTATGATGATGTGAGTCATACCTAAAACAGCCTTTTTGCTGTAAACACAATGAGAGCATATAACTTACTGAAGGTTATTGCATGGGGGAGTGGAGGTGGGAGTTGAATGTGGATCTTCCGTGACTAGGCTCCACTACAGGCCTGAGTCAGCACAAGTCAGATGTTCTAATTCAGAATAGAATATCTAATGTCTGCTTGGATTAGAATATTTGGCATGTATTGATTTAGAAAGTTGTTGGTGTTAGCGGTTGATGTTAGGAGTCTGTAAAACTGAGCATGCAGGTAAAAGAGATGATATGACTACTTATCCTGGATTGGTTTACCAGAGTGTAGTTTGTTTTTACCTTTATTAAAATTTGTGAATCGCCTGTAATCGAATTATACAACACCCCTGACCAGCTTTGTGTGGGGAAAAAGAACCTGACTTGACAGCACTAGAAACTTGAAGTATCCATTCAATTTCAGGGAAACACTAGAGAGCTTGTTGCTGGATGTGGATGTGTGAGTGATCTGCTCTCAGAAGAAGAAACCAAAAATCAGTCAATTCTGCAAGTAAAATTGCCGTCTCTTCCAAGTACTTATCCCAAAAGATAACAGCCATAGCCAGTGATAAACTGGGTAAAATAGAAGCAACTTTTGCAGTGTCACGTGCAGTCAAAAGGTCCAAACAGGTCCCTTCATTGCCACTGATAGATGACTGCTGGCAAGAATACTGAAACCTGTCTTAATGATCATCAGAGAATGAAAGTGCAAATAAAGACATTAAAATGGAGGTACTTCTTTATAGCGCAATTCTCTTTATTTCAAGAGACAGTGGATAGCTAAGAGGAAAGGACTTCCTTGTTGGAAGATACTGTGGCACTGCTACAGGACAATGTGAAAATCTTGCTGAACTGAGAAGGGACTTGGACGATGCAAATAATAGGGATTAGAGAAGTGATTAGAAAATATTGTGAATTTTAGAGAGAATGGAAGTTGATCATCCATGGACATTCATTTTATGAAGGACTTCGAGATTGAAAGACCATGTAGCTGGCCTTCCCATAACACCAGCAACAAAAAATGCCCACAACCAATGGTGACTCATTTTTTGAGATAGCCTCAACTATTGGAAATCCTGAAAAACGTTTAAGGTGCAGGTGACTGTACTTTGGGATGAAAAGAAAATGTTGGTTCTCGGAGATCTCAAATAAAGTAAGAGCACGGTGCTGCAGTGACTAAAAATTAATGAAAGCAAGGTTTGGTTTATTACTGAATAATATGAAAAAAAACCCCAACTTTTGAGAATCCTAAAGAGTTATAAGTTTATACCGATCCTTTTTCAGCAAAAAAATAAAGATTCAAGGATTTGATTATGTAAATGGAGAGTATAGTGGGTTGGTGAGTTTTATGTACTGTACTTCTGATTAAGACTGATTTTTTTTACACTTAGTATTATCACAAACAATATGGGTTTGGGCTAAAATAATTTGCTTGATTATGGCTGGACTTTCACACAGATTTTCTGCAGAATCAGAGACTTGGGAACAATTACTATATTTGGTGTATTGAGAATTTCAAGTCTGCAGTGAAATGTATTACTGGTGACTGTGAAGGCTGATTGTGTGTAGGTCTTTCCTTATTATCCATGCCAGACCAGTCTAAACAGGAGGGTTAAGTCCCCCTTCCAGCAGATAGAGACAAAAAGCTGAAAGTTGACTTCACTCCCCTTATAGGAGTCTGCTGGCTTCAGCTCTTCAGTATTTCTCTGTCTCCAGCAGAGGGTGCAGACGTGGACTGGTGCTGTAGCTATGAGTAGGCCTCTCCTGTGAAAGCTTTAGGCCCAGGTTCCTGGTGGGACTGATCTCTCTTCCCCTTTGGGAACTGACTCGGGGATCTGAGTTCCCACATCAATGGTTCAAGCACCTGCTGGTCCTGGATGACTTAGTTCCCTTGGTGGGTCCAGCAACAGGAGCTACTTTAACAGCACATTGTCCCTCTATTCTGGGAGAGCAGCAGGGAGGCAGTAAAGTTTCTATTTAATAAAAAAAAAATCTTGCGGCATAGCCTTTTTCCTGTGCCTCCCAGCCTCTTATGCTGCTGTGCCAGATTTATTTATTTATATAACAATATTTATAGCCTACTTATAACGAACCGGTTGGGCTAAGTGAGTTACAACAAGAAATAAAAACATAATAGAAAAATATACAGCATACTATGATTTTTAACTCCCAAGCAGAAACACCTTGCACTAATGTTCAATTGCCGACGGAATCACCAGTAGCTTCGTGGAAAAGATTTGGACTCATTCAGCGTGTCTGAGGTGATCGCTCCTCAGCTCCCTCTCCCTCTGCTTGCTTCTGGTAAGGCTGTAAAAAGAGGGAGGCATAGCACTGCAGGTAAAGTCATGGTGGCTTATTGTCAGCAGGTACATTCTGCCTGGTTTGGGAGCAGGCAGTCACCAGGTGGGTGACTGTGAACCACCACAGGTAAGCACCCTGCCAAGAGGCAAAATTGATGGCTATCCCAGATCGAGTCCTGGCCCCTGTGGTAGGAAGCAGCACTGAAGAACACATGGAACAGGGCTTGGCCGGCACTCTCGTTTATGGCTGGATCAGCAAACATTTTATCGCTGCTTTGTGACAGAAATAAATAAATCATGCATGCCAGACTCTTTACCTCCCTTCTTCCCTCTGATAGTCAAATTATGTGGGAGCTGCATATTTCCCTTCGGGCACAGCCTGTGCAGCTACAGTTCTCTAATGAGTTTTTTCAGCAAGTGACCTCACATGCATGTTGGAGCTCCTCCCTTCTGCCCTTTTTGATAGCTGAGCGGTGAAGAGAACAGCCTGCAGAAATGGCTGTCTTCCCATGTACACAAATAAAACTTCCCAGAGAGTTTTTAAAGATAAATTAAGCTTATTAGGCTGTAGATTGCTATAGCCTGTAAAAATTAAAAAACCACAAGGTTGTCTTGCATGGGCAGTACCTTTTGGATTTTTCCTTTAGGCCTTTCTAGCCCTTATCCATATCCCCACAAGGAAAGTTATACTTTGCAACAATTGGAGTGCTAAGGCACCCCACTGACTGGGACAGTCCTAAGGAATTGGCTGGACAAGAGTAGAAGAAGATAACTAATCCAGTAGATGGGGTGATTGCCTCTTCAGAAGGAGATAATGCCTCATTCGGGATGTTCGGGATAGAGAAGCTGGTGACCCTTAATTCTGGGGCATGACCTCCTGCAGCACCTGGATGAGCAATTATAGGCAGTAATTTGTAAGAGGATTCCATATTCCTGGATGCTCTTAGGCTCCCCCTTTCCAAGAGCTTCCTGCTACTTCTGACTGTTAGAAATGGGATCTCTTCAGTATGAGACTCCTGATTCCAGCCTTAAAGTGGTCAAGATGTTGAAGGATCTGTATTCCATTTGCAGAGAAGAGAAAGGATATGATGTTGGATCACCTAGGGGGTTGTCTTCATCTTTTAAGACTACAGTCAAATAGAAGCACAACATTCAGAGTCCCTCAGGATAGAAAGATTGAGTATCTACTTTCTTTTCTCTATAGTCCTCTCTCCTCAGGCAGCTATGTGCAATGGCTTTGTGACTCGAGTCATCCTATGTTTGGTCCAGCATCCCTTGGAGGCAGTCATGTGACCTTCCCCACAGGGAAGGTCATATGTGCTGAGGAGGATGGATTCACATCTGGTGAGTCTTTTACAATGGAAGTGAGTGAGTGCTGTTTCAAAATGTGACCACAGTGTTTACAGCTCTTTGGGTGCTCCCCCATATTTTCTATAGTTTTACCTTTTAAGAGAATAGCTATTCTTTGGTGTAGTCCTGGAACTGTAGAAACCAAAGTTCAGAGGCCAGCTAAAGTTTCTTATCAGAAATCCTTCCTTCCCTCCAGCCCCTCAATACCAATTCTGGTCAAGGCCATTTCAGAAGCTACAAGCAATCTGCTCAGGCTACTCTCTCTCCCTTTGTCGGAGAGGTATTCCAGGACAATGGGTTCAGCAGCTGTGTACTTGGCATGTTCCTTCATGATTCTTGGAGTCTTCTGCTCGTTGTTGACAACACTCAGGGGACTTCCCTGTCACCCTTTGTGTAGATTTTGAGTGTGATGGTATTAAATTGGTTCATCAGCCACAGATTTTGGAGCTCTGTCTCACCCTTGAAACTTCAGGTGCATAGTACATTTATTTCTGGTCTCCCAGGAAAGAGCTGTGTTCTCTTATTCTTCAGGTTTCCATACAAAATGGCAGATGTCATCTTAAATGGTTCCCCATATAAATACACAGGGATATTCAGGGATTACTACCAGAAGTTTCTCACATGCATTAACCCAGATCCACTGCCAGCAACTGTCTGGCTGTCCCCTTATGTTGACCATGACCCTGCATACTTGATATTCAAAGGGTATTAAAGTTCTCCTTGTGCACGGAGGGGCCCTGGTTCCTCCTTTAGTCGGACATCTGACTACTCAGGCCAAGTCAGAGTAGGAAAGCCGTTCAGCCACAGCCAGAGTCATATAGATGTGGAACCCCTAGGCTGACTGACAATTATCATGAACAGCAATTAGACTTTCCAATTCTTTGGCATATAGGGAAGCCTTCTCATATCTAAAGAAGAAAATGGTCGTATGGTATTACTCTAGATGCCCAAATAGCCCGTTTCCATGTTTGCCCTGAGCGTGGTCTATTATGCAGATTCTAGGCTCCAGGGCAAGGAACCTGAACATAATTCCTTGGTCACAGACCCACTTGCCTCTCTCTCAGTTCACTCTCCTCTCAGGGTGATATCCAGTAATCCTGTGCCACAAGGCTATTTTCTTGTGCAGATGGCTTTTCACAGTTGTCTCCTGCAGGGAATGGATTTGCAATCTTTTTCATGGTTATTTCACACTGTATATGTGAGCATTATAGGTTCAGAGGGGAGTCATGCTCCAGGGCAGCTGTAGCTGGGACAGATGTCTTGGTGGAGAAACCAGCCTTTCTTATTTTGTAGACTCAGCCTGTTGCACCGATAAACTGACAAGAAAATTTGTCCATTTTACCTTAAATCATGAAATGGTTTACTTTAATTTTTCTGCTAGCCATTCCCTCATGTAAGTATGTAAGGTGTCCTCTCTCAAGTGACTTTGGATCAGCCAGCTTATGAAGTTCTGAAGTGGCGGGATAAAAAGGACCTTTGTATTGAGCGTCCATTTTCCTTACCTGCGCATAACCATGTCTCCCAGGCCCCTGATGCTTTGGAAAGCTAGGGACGCACAATTTCCCCTAGCATGTCCTTTTTAGCATGGCAGCTCATTTGATTATTGCATTGGGTGTCCAGGAGAAGTGGTTGTGCGTGCATTAGTAAAACAGGCGCTCAATACAAGCGTCTGTTTTACCTTGTGGTTTTATTACAACAACATGGCAGTGTGGAGTGTCTCAGAGCTGGCCTCTGCCATAACAGATGCCATTGCTATAGCACCAAGTTCCTTCTCATGTTTGCAGGCAGCTGTTAGTGAAAATAAGCTGATTTGGGTTTCTGAAGATGTCTCTTTCTCCAGCTCTGAAGCAGAGCCCTTCTCTCTAGTGGGAACCCAGCTGTCAGAGCTAGTAAAGAATTTCTTTGCCTCCCCAAGCCCTGAAGACCAGAGTGGGAAATTAGAAACTTACTGTCCATGATGGATGAAATTTTCCCACATAGTAGGGCCACGCAATGTCCTATACAGGTGTGGTCCTTTCCTCAAGAGCTTTCAGCTTTGGAAGTAAGTCATCACCATGAGTTGGTGGATTCTCATCTTCCAGGGAAATCCCTTCACGAATTGGAAGGGGAAGTGGCATCCATTCACTCTGAGTTCCTACTGGATGTTTTCCTCCTCAGTCACCTTCATAAGAACATAAGATTTTTGCAAACTGGGGCAAACCAAAGTCCATCGTCCAGTATCCTGTTTCGAACAGTGATCAATCCAAGTCACAAGTACCTGGTGACAAATCCATCTCTTTCAGGAGTTTTGGAGTCCTCAAAAAAACATATGGCTCCTCCAATCTTTGGGTTTCCTGGTTAGCTTTGCCAATTCCAACCTGGTTCCATCTTGAAGAATTCAGTTCATAGGAGCCTGGATAAACTTGGTTCAGGAAAAAGCTTATCTCCTTTCAAAACAGCTGCATTGCTGATGAGCCTAGTAAGATCTCTTTTTCAACATGACTGAGCTTCAGCAAGGTCAGTCTGGTCCTTTTTGGATGCATGACTTCTGTAATGTAGTGCGAGTCCTCTGATTCATCTGCACATGTGGGGCCTCTGAAGCCAATGGGATCAACTCTATCAGCCATTATCCCACCAAATCTCTGTGACCCCCGGAATATGAGCATCCCTTTAGTGAAGGGTGAATCAGGAAGTTCTAAAGGGGTGTGTCTCGCATGTTCCACCACATCAAGTTACTCTATCTACTGACACACCCACCAAGGGGTGGGGAGCACATACCAGAATAGCATGAATCCAAGGATTCTTGTCACCAGTGGAGAGTCTAAAAATCAACCACTTCAAGCTGCGAGCCATCTATTATGCTCGAAGGGCTTTCTCTCACCTTCTTTCAGGAAAGAGAATTTAGATCCAGACGGACAACTGAGTGGCCATGTTCTACATAAAATGCAGGAGATTATGGGATCTTACACCCTTTTCCAGAAGGCCCTCCAAATCTGGTCATGGGTAGGACATCGCAATGTCCATCTCCAGGTGAGCTACCTTCCAGGAATCCAGAATACGTTGTGGACCACCTCAGCAGAGTATTACACTACCCAAGTATTCCTTGGATCAAGGAATCACGGATGACTTGTTCAGTAGCTAGGGGAAAAGTCTGATGATCAATATGTTTGCCTCTGAAGAGAACAGAAAAGTTGAGAAGTTCTGTTCCATGTATCTGAGCAGCTACAGATGAGCTTCTGATGCTTTTGTGCTAGACTGGAGCATCAGTCTACTCTGTGTACTTACTGATTCCTCTAATCATCAGGACAGTCTAGAAGGTTCTTTGGGACAAGGTGAGGATAATTCTTATAGCACCAGTCTGGCTATGGCAAGCATGATATTCATATATTGTGCATCTGTCACCTTAGTCTCTGGTTCCTTTGGGAATATCTCCAATTCATCACATGGGAAAAAGACAGGCTCTTCCATCTGAACCTGCCAGTGCTGGCCCTTATAGGGTGAATGTTGAATGCTCAATAATCTCCTTCTTATTCCTTCCCAAACAGTGGCGGATGTTCTGATTTCCGAAAGGAAACCTTCAACCCGAAGGTCCTACGGTTTCAAATAGAAGAGGTTCTTAACTTGGTGTTGGACTAACAAAATGGATCATTTCATCTGTGGCCTGAGGGACTTGCTCCAGTATCTAGTTTGTCTCTTGCCCTCATCATAGGGGGTTCTATAAATTCATCCCCAAGTTCCTTCCGTACGTGATATCTGCATTTCACGTTAATCAGGCTGTTGTGTTACCTACACTCTCTCCAAGAATGCATGCTTACAAAGAAGAACAAACTCTTTACTTCCTGTACTGTAAGAGTGCCCTGGAATATTACCTAACCAGGACTCAACATCACTGTCAAGATTCTCAACTGTTTGTATCCTTTGATCTCAATTGCTAAATGTCCAATTGGCTAGTGGACTGTTATACGCTGGCTGACTTACAGATTACAGACTATATCAAGGTTGATTGGGAATTGTTTATATTGTGAATGTTTTATTGGTCCACAGTGATCAAATGTTTGGAATTTGCAGAATATAAATATGTTAAATAAGGGCGACTTCAGTGGCTTATCTCATGGCCACTTCCATTGAAGATATTTGCATATCTACTACTTGGTCATCTGCTCACTTCTTCTTGTCGCACTACTATCTGGACAGTATGTCCTGGGGAAACAAACTTTGGCTAGCAGTTCTGTGCATTCTGTTTGTCCAGTAGTCCACTTTTCACTTGATAGGGTCAGGTTGTCTTTAAGTATTTGCTCCACAATGCAACCCTCGGCTTGGGACTCCTCGTGTATTATGGCTAATTCTTATCTGCTGGTCGAATGAGAAAGCAAGTTTGCTTACCTGTAAACAGGGTTCTCTGTAGACAGCAGAATGACTTATCCATACTTAGTGCCTGCCTGCCTGCCTCCCTGGAGAGTCAACTACCTCAGTAAATCTTAAGTTCTGGAAGAGACTAAGAGGTTCATGAAGCAGCGAGTTTGCATGTAAGCTCCCGCACATGCCCAGTAAAGTTTTAACAGAGTTCTGAGAGATGGTCCATGTTGGCCCTGTCGGATGATTTCACTCGTGCGTTATGACTAATTCATCATGCTGTCTGTAGAGGAACTTGTTTACAGCTGTCAGCTAAGCAGACTTGCTTTACACACACACAGGAAAATGAGGCAGTCAAGAGAATCCTGGAGAAATACAGCAGCAAGCTCTGTGATGTGAGACTCATTGAAAGAATTGCTGGAGGTTGTAAGTACATGATGATATGTAGTGGTGATTTTCTGCCAGATCACCAACCAGGAACCTTTTTGAACTTGTTTCCTTTTCCTCATCAAGAAAAAAAAGGTGGAAGCTGCTCCTGTCCCTGACCCAGTGTCTCTCTTATTTAGAAAATTGCCAGAGATGATATTTGGTGTCTGAGAAGGGCTATCGTATATGTGAATTTTACTGTAACAAGAAGAGGAATACCCAGCTGTTTGCCTTTTTTTTTTTTTTTCTGCTTTTTTTTTTTTACAAAGTGTAAAGGCTTCCAGAGCTTTCCTGGGAAATGCAGTAAATTGAGTTACAACATTTTATGCAACTATTAGTCAACACAGCTCTTGACTTTACATGTGACTCATTATTCTTTGTTGATTGTCATGGCTTTGTGGGAATTTGGATAAGAGGGCTTAAAAAGATTCAGTAAGCATTGTATATGGGAGTATGTTGTGTGTTATAAGGGTTCTAAAAACGTGTGCTTGGATTTTAAAAGCACTGAGGAATTTGAAAATTTAATCTAGTTATTTCTTGGGGGGGTACATAAAACATTTAATAGGGTAAAGTGAATGTAGTAAGTTAGATACTGAGACATGCTGAAGTGCTGTGATTTGGTGGAGTGGTACATTGTCATTATAGTTTGCAGTAGCTTTATGTAGGGCTTCTGATTCTAGGGTTTATATATGTAAGTTTAGGGGTTAATATTTCAGGCAATTAGGGATTTTTGGTGGGACTAAAAATAGGTGTTTGTTTTTGCAGTGTGAATTGGCACATTTTTAGGTGGATTCAATTTAATAAGATGTAAATCAATTAAAACATTTTACATACTGTGTTAGTGTGTGGGGCTAGGATTGGTGGTGGCAGGTTTGTATGCGTGTAGCTAGGGTTGGGGATGGCAGGAGGTGTCTAGTGCCAGCTAGGGTTGTGGCAGGGTGCATGTGCAGCTAGGGTTGGGGGTTGCAGGGTGTGTGTGTGCAGCTAGGGTTGGGGATGGCAGATTGGGGGGGGGTTGTGTATTTGGCTAGGATGGGGGTTGCATGGTGTGTGTGGCTGAGTGGATCCCTTCCATTGCACTCTCTCAGCTCTTTCACTCATCCCTCCCCTCTCCCTCCCATTTCACTCTCTCATCCCTACCCCTCCCCTACCTATTTCAATCTCTCTCCTTCCCTTTCCCTACTCATGCCTCCTGTGCTTCTCATTGGCTGGCAGGACTTGAGATCTTTGCTGACCGTTGTTCCCATGCTCCTTGGCTTGGGCTCCCTGCTGGCCTGCAGCTTCCATGATTCATTTCTTGGGCTGGCAGTGCTTATGTTCTCTGTCGACCCACTGATCTCATGGCAGCAGCTGAGCTTGTGCTGCTCAGTGACGACATCCAGTCAGTGCTCACAGCAGCTGGATGTTGTCATTGGATCACCTAAGGTAGGGGGGGGGGAGGGTTTCAGGTTTTTTTTGGGTTAAAACCGAAAAACCCAATTTTTCCATCGGGGCATTTTATTGGAGTTTTTCAGTTTTAATCAAAAATCAGAAGCCCTATTTGTTTGTCCTGGAGAAGGATGTGGAATCGATTCAGGGACATGCCGTTGATTCATGTATATGGTATGCTAGTCAAAATTGAGTGCATGGGATTAAATGAATGATTCAGTGTTTACAGGAGAAGGAAGGGAAATGCAGAAATTGGTTTAGAATAAGTAAGAGTTGAAAGTGAATGCATGGAAGAGAAATGAGAGGTGATTTGTAATATGTATAGAATTCTAGATCAGTACTTCTCAACCCGTGTGCCTTGAGAAAGTTCTTCCTGTGCCCTAGTGCTCAACCTGCCAGCCTTAATATGTACCTCTTCCTCCCTGGGCTTGTGCTGGATTCCTTTGGACAGTGCCATAAATCGCTTGCTTGCTGCTTCAGTCCCATCCTTCTGTCCCCACTGCAACCAGATAACTCTGAGAGAGAGACTGGAGGGGGAGGCGCAGGAGGGAGGGAGCTCACAGGATAGGAGTGAATTATAAGGAAGAGCCTCTGCTCTCACCCCACTCCCACCTGTGGCCTAGAGTATAGGGCTCTTTTCTGCTATGCTCTGTTTACTTGGAGTTACTGCCCAGATCTTAGATTCTGTGCTGCAGAGAGTTGAGATTCGTATACCAGCAGATTAGGGTGTCGCCCAGAGATGCAGCCAGGATGAGAATGATTTGTGGGAAGGAAAAGGGTGCTAGGAAAAGGGGTGAATGCTTGGGGGGTGGGGGAGGCACATTATTATGCATTGCTGCTCCTGCTAGTGGAGGGGAGGGGAAGCAAGGAGAGGATTGGAAGGGAAAGTAGGGAGAAAGAGAGAAAGGAGAAGAAAAAATCTGGAAGGGACAGGAGAAGGGGAGAGAGAGAGAAGACTAAGAGGGTAGAGGAAAAAGGGAGAAAGGATCTTGGATAAGGGGTAAGTGTTGGAGAGGGAAAGAGGACCAGGGTAGAGAGAGAGAGCAACCAGATACTGGGAAGATAGAGATGGAGAAGGGGATGAAAGAGGACCCTGGATTTAGGAGTGGGGAATTCTGAGAGAAAGGGAATGAGGAATGGAGGAGCGAGAGGAGGAGGAATAAGGAAGGGAGAGCATTAAGGGAACAGAAAATATTAAAATATCCACTCAGCGAAAGATAAGAAGACACTAGTGAGAGAGGAAAAACTATAAAGAACAGAGAAGACCCGTGAATGCATAAAAGCAAGTTTGCTTACCGTAAACATTTCTTTGCCGTAGTTAGCAGGATAAATTAGCCATGCTGTCTGGGACATCTTCCTGGAAGGCTTAGATGGAGCTTCCCTTAGCTGAAAGAGCTTTGGTCTGTGTGAGGCTGTGCGTACTTTCCCACTTGGCACCATCTTTCTCTCAGTCTTACCAAAAGCAAATCTGCAAAACACAAGGTGGAGATTGGGAGGAGGGCGGGCCAGCATGGCTAATTCATCCTCCTATCTACATTTACAGTGAGCAAACTTGCTTTTTTCCTGCAGATAAGCAGGCTGAATTAGCCATGCTGTCTGGGAGGCCCCCAGCTGAGATGGAAAGAGTGCAGCCAGAGGAATTCCCCTCTTCTCATTTGTTATACTTTCTTTGCTTCTTTTTTTTTTTTAACTGGAGGGCTGTAGGAGTCAGAGTCCAAAGGGCTGCGCTCACTTTATTCATGACAGCAGACAGTCTCTAGTTCTTGACAGAATGGAGTACAGCTCTGCTCACCACTGCATCCGCTGCCACTTGATGGTCTATGCAATAGTGCTCCTTGAAGGTGTGTGTAGGGAGTACCACGTGGCTGCTTTGCAAATATCCTGGATCGGGACCTCCCTGAGATGGGCTACTGAAGTGGCCATCATCTGAACTAGGTGCGCTTTCGGTGATCCAGCAAGAGTCTCTGAATGCTTGGCATATCAGGACTGAATGCATTGCGAGATCCAAGTGGAAAGGGTGCATTTGGTCACCAGCTGACGGGGGGAGTTCGGATTGAAGCAAATGAACAACTATGAGGGCCTAGCTTCGGACTGCATTCTCTGCTTGTAGTATGCCAAGGCTCGTTTGTAGTCCAATGTATGTAACCGCCTTTCTCCCTCATTCCTGTGAGGCTTTGGATAGAAGGTTGGCAGGGTGAAAGTCTCGTTGATGTGGAAGGCCGAGACTACTTTTGGTAGAAAGGAAGGATGTGTTTGCATGGTTACCTTGTTGTGGTGAAACTCTAGGTATGGAGAGTAGTCGACTAGTGCGTGCAACTTGCTGACTCGTGCCGAGGTGATGGCAACCAGGAACAGCACCTTCCTGGAGAGATATCTTGGATGGGCTGTATCTAAGGGTTCAAAAGGTGGCAGCAGTAGCTGCTCCAGAACAACATTGAGGTCCCACGGGACCAGAGGTTTGAGACAGGGCGGTCGAAGCGAAGGATGCCTTGCATGAAGTGAGAGACCGGGGTTGGTTGGAGACGGGTAGACCCTGGTGCGGGTGATGGTAAGCTGCATGCTGACATGAACTTTCACTGATGCAGTCGCCAGACCTGACCGAAAGAGGGTATGAAGTTATTCCAGCAGACACTCCAGGGAACACGAGAAAGGGTCGATGTGTTGGGCATTGCACCAAGCTGCATATCTGAACCATTTACCTTGATAGTTGTGTCTGGTGGAGGACTTCCAAGATGAAATTTTAGGTGAGTTAGCACTGTCCTTTCAATCTACACACTGTGAGATGGAGAGAGGAGTGAAGCAGGTGGAGCAGTGAGCTCCAATCCTGCGATACCAGGGTTGGACTGTTGCCCAGAGGAATGGGAAATTCCATGGATAGATGTACAAGATAAGCGTACCACGGTTGTCTGGGCCACACGGATGAGATCCGCTGCGCCCAGCATACATTTCTGCATGGTTTCTGGAGATGAGAGGTATGCATATAGGAGCCACCTAGTCCACAGTATGAGGAAGGCGTCCAGTGCCAGGTGATGCTGGCTGGGGTACACAGAGCAGAACGCCTACACGTTCCTGCTCTCTGTTGCGAAGAGGTCCATGCTTGGCCTGCCCCAGCTCTGGAAGAGGGAGTCCGCTACATCCTAACACAACTCCTACTCATGTGGATGGAAGATCCTGCTCAACCTGTCCGCCGTGGTGTTTTCTATGTCGGGTAAGTAGGTGTCCTGCAGGGTGAAGGAGCGTTGTTCCGTCCACTCCATGATGCACACTGCTTCTCTGCACAGTATCCAGGAACTGGACCCTCCTTCCTTGTTGACATAGAACATTGCAACCTGGTGTCTGTGTGAATCATGATGACCACCTCCTGCAGGAGGCTCTCAAATGTGTGCAGGGCATTGCCAATTGCTCTGAGCTCCAGGAGGTTTATCTGCTGGGTCTTCTCCTACCGGGACCATAGGCCTTGCATGCAAGCGTGACCCAAATGGGCCCCCCCCCCCCAATCCCATGTTTGAGGCATCCGTGATGGTGGAGTGTGTAACGACATTCCTGCCGACAGGGTTGTAGGCCGGAGCCACCAGTGCAGGTAAGATTTCCTGCTGGGGGTAAGCCGAATCTGGCAAGTCAATGGTTGGGCAAACTGAGTCCATTGAGATTTCAGTCCCCATTGTAGCCTCCAGATAGTGAGAGGCACTACATAGATGGCCACCGCCATGTGCCCAAGTAAGGTCAGGAGCTGGCAGGCCGACGTGTAAGCTGAATTTCATCCGTAGGGCCAGGGTACGGAGCACACAAGCCCTATCTGCTGGATGGAACATCCAACCTTAGGCTGTGCTGATACGGGCGCCAATGAACTGTAGGGTCTGTGTGGATTGAAGGCTGGAGTTTTCATAGTTGATCACCAAACCAGACCTTTCAGGCATTGGATCTTGGTGATCAAGTTGGTCCGTAGGATGGTGGGCTGTGGGGCTACCAGCAGCCAGTCGTCTAGGTAGGGAAACGGCTGAATTCCTTGTCTCCTGAGGTGGGCCACTGCTATCTCTAGGCACTCTCAGGGCAGACGAGAGTCCAAAGGGCAGAACCTTGTACTGGTAGTGATGACTTCCGACCTGAAAGCACAGATAGCTCCAGGAGGAGGGGTGCATGGGAACATATGAGTATGCATCCTTGAGGTCTAGCGAGCACGGGAACATATGAGTATGCATCCTTGAGGTCTAGCGAGCACATCCAATCGTTGGGTTGGAGGAACAGAAGGATGGATTTGAACAAGGTCATTTTGAATTTCTCCTTGACCAGGAATTTGTTAAGGGCTCTGAGATCCAAGATGGGGTTGCAACCCTCCTGACTTCTTGGGAATAAAGAAGTATTGGGAGTAGAATCTCTGACCCTGCTGTGAACTAGGAATCTACTGGATGGAATGTGGTGAAGAAGCAAGGACACTTCCTCCCACAAGCAGCTGCAATCCCCCACGGTGGAGTGATGTGGGCTCACTCGATGCAATAGAGCAGGTCTGGATTTGAACCGGAGTGTGTATCCATTTGTGACTATAGAGAGAGAACCAAACGGTCGGAGGTGATTGCTTCCCAGGTGGTGTAAAAGTGGGAAATCCACCCCCCCTCCCCCCCCCCCCCCCCCCCCCGCGTGTACCAATGGAAGTGGCCTTCGTGCCTCTAAAAACCCTGAAGGGGTTTGGGGTTGTTGGGAGCGGTCGGTGATAGGTATTGCTGTCGCTGACCCCGCTGTCGACTCCGGGGTTGTGGCTGCGCCAACTGTGAAGGCTTGCCAGAGGGTAGGGCGGTGCCCAGTAAGCCAGATATGGGCAAAATGGCCATCGGTGGAAGAAGGGTTTCCTATATGCCGGGTAGTATTTCTTCGACCTGGATTGGTCAGATGGTGACGCCAAAGACATCACGGCGATGTTCTGTTCCTTTAGCTGCACCACGTCTCCCTTAACTTGTCCCTGAAAAGATTATCAGGGTGATAAGGGAGGTCTGCCAGCTTTTCGTCGACATCCTTATGAATTGCTCTGGCCCTGAGCCATGCTGTCCTCCATGCTGCAATGACTCCTTCTGTGGTGGGGGCTGATGTTTCAAAGGCTTCATAGACAGTCTGCAAAAGATGTTAGAGACCTTCCTCCATGTCGTGGAATGGTTATGACATTGCGTCTGGTTGCGAACTGGTGGCGACGAAGGGCTTGAGGGACTGCAGACACTCATATAGGTACTGTGTAATATAGAATTGGTCCTGCTGAATCTTGGTGTTCATCATCCCTGCTAACCTTTAAAAAGGAGATAGAGCAGCTTTTAAACTAGAACAAAGGGGAAAGCCGACAGTCGCTCAGCAGCGCATGGTTCGGAGAGATGTATCTTTAAAGGATACTAATGATGCATTAGAATTAGGGCATCCCGACAGTGAGGTTCCAATAATTAGAAAAGTAGTCCAAGTGCCTGTAACTAAAAACTCACCTGAGCTAAAAAATTCTAACTTATCCCTATCAATTAAAAAGCAGAATAAAAAATACAAACAAAAAACAAACTTTGAAATGTTTGTATGCTAATGCCAGAAGTCTAAGAAGTAAAATGGGAGAATTAGAATGTATAGCAGTAAATGATGACATAGACTTAATTGGCCATCTCAGAGACATGGTGGAAAGAGGATAACCAATGGGACAGTGCTATACCGGGGTACAAATTATATCGCAATGACAGAAAGGAGCAGTCGGGAGGAGGTGTGGCGCTTTATGTCCGGGATGGCATAGAGTCCAGCAGGATAAACATCCTGCATGAGACTAAATACAAAATTGAATCTTTATGGGTAGAAATCCCTTGTGTGTCAGGGAAGACTACAGTGATAGGGGTATACTACCGTCCACCTGGTCAAGATGGTGAGATGGACAGTGAAATGCTAAGAGAAATTAGGGAAGCTAACCAAATTGGTAGTGCAGTAATAATGGGAGACTTCAATTACCCCAATATAGACTGGGTAAATGTATCATCGGGTCACGCTAGAGAGATAACGTCCTGGATGGAATAAATGATAGCTTTATGGAGCAATCGGTTCAGGAACCGACGGAGAGAGGGAGCAATTTTAGATCTAATTCTCAGTGGAGCACAGCACTTGGTGAGAGAGGTAACGGTGGTGGGGCCGCTTGGCAATAGTGATCATAATATGATCAAATTTGATTTAATGACTGGAAAAGGAACAGTGTGCAAATCCAAGGCTCTCGTGCTAAACTTCAAAAGGGAAACTTTGATAAAATGAGAAAAATTGTTAGAAAAAAACTGAAAGGAGCAGCTACAAAAGTAAAAAATGTCCAAGAGGCGTGGTCATTGTTAAAAAAATACCATTCTAGAAGCACAGTCCAGATGTATTCCACACATTAAGAAGGTGGAAAGAAGGCAAAACGATTACCGGCATGGTTAAAAGGGGAGGTGAAAGAAGCTATTTTAGCCAAAAGATCTTCATTCAAAAATTGGAAGAAGGATCCAACAGAAGAAAATAGGATAAAGCAATAAACATTGGCAAGTTAAATGTAAGACATTGATAAGACAGGCTAAGAGAGAATTTGAAAAGAAGTTGGCTGTAGAGCCAAAAAACTCACAGTAAAAACTTTTTAAAATATATCCGAAGCAGAAAGCCTGTGAGGGAGTCAGTTGGACCGTTAGATGATCGAGGGGTTAAAGGGGCACTTAGAGAAGATAAGGCCATCGCGGAAACATTAAATGATTTCTTTGCTTCGGGTTACTGAAGAGGATGTTGGGGAGGTACCCGTAATGGAGAAGGTTTTCATGGGTAATGATTCAGATGGACTGAATCAAATCACGGTGAACCTAGAAGATGTGGTAGGCCTGATTGACAAACTGAAGAGTAGTAAATCACCTGGACTGGATGGTATACACCCCAGAGTTCTGAAGGAACTAAAAAATGAAATTTCAGACCTATTAGTAAAAATTTGTAACTTATCATTAAAATCATCCATTGTACCTGAAGACTGGAGGATAGCAAATGTAACCCCAATATTTAAAAAGGGCTCCAGGGGTGATCCGGGAAACTACAGACCGGTTAGCCTGACTTCAGTGCCAGGAAAAATAGTGGAAAGTGTTCTAAACATCAAAATCACAGAACATATAGAAAGACATGGTTTAATGGAACAAAGTCAGCATGGCTTACCCAGGGCAAGTCTTGCCTCACAAATCTGCTTCACTTTTTGAAGGAGTTAATAAACATGTGGATAAAGGTGAACCGGTAGATATAGTATACTTGGATTTCAGAAGGCGTTTGACAAAGTTCCTCATGAGAGGCTTCTAGGAAAAGTAAAAAGTCATGGGATAGGTGGCGATGTCCTTTCGTGGATTGCAAACTGGCTAAAAGGACAGGAAACAGAGAGTAGGATTAAATGGGCAATTTCTCAGTGTAAGGGAGTTGGACAGTGGAGTGCCTCAGGGATCTTTATTGGGACCCTTACTGTTCAATATATTATAAATGATCTGGAAAGAAATACGACGAGTGAGATAATTCAAATTTGCAGATGACACAAATTGTTCAGAGTAGTTAAATCACAAGCAGATTGTGATAAATTGCAGGAAGACCTTGTGAGACTGGAAAATTGGGCATCCAAATGGCAGATGAAATTTAATGTGGATAAGTGCAAGGTGATGCATATAGGGAAAAATAACCCATGCTGTAATTACACAATGTTGGTTCCATATTAGGTGCTACAACCCAAGAAAGATCTAGGCGTCATAGTGGATAACACATTGAAATCGTCAGTTCAGTGTGCTGCGGCAGTCAAAAAAGCAAACAGAATGTTGGGAATTATTAGAAAAGGAATGATGAATAAAACGGAAAATGTCATAATGCCTCTGTATCTCTCCATGGTGAGACCGCACCTTGAATACTGTGTACAATTCTGGTCGCCGCATCTCAAAAAGATATATTTTGCGATGGAGAAGGTACAGAGAAAGGGCTACCAGAAATGATAAGGGGAATGGAACAACTCCCCTATGAGGGAAAGACTAAAAGAGGTTAGGACTTTTCAGCTTGGAGAAGAGACGACTGAGGGGGGATATGATAGAGGTGTTTAAAATCATGAGAGGTCTAGAACGGGTAAGATGTGAATCGGTTATTTACTCTTTCGGATAGTAGAAGGACTAGGGGGACACTCCATGAAGTTAGCATGGGGCACATTTAAAACTAATCGGAGAAGAAATTCTTTTTTACTCAACGCACAATTAACTCTGGAATTGGTTTGCCAGAGAATGTGTTCGTGCAGTTAGTATAGCTGTGTTTAAAAAAGGATTGGATAAGTTCTTGGAGGAGAAGTCCATTACCTGCTATTAAGTTCACTTAGAGAATAGCCACTGCCATTAGCAATGGTTACATGGAATAGACTTAGTTTTTGGGTTACTTGCCAGGGTTCTTATGGCTGGATTGGCCACTGTTGGAAACAGGATGCTGGGGCTTGATGGACCCTTGGTCTGACCCAGTATGG
Organism: Rhinatrema bivittatum; assembly: GCF_901001135.1. Taxonomy (NCBI): domain Eukaryota; kingdom Metazoa; phylum Chordata; class Amphibia; order Gymnophiona; family Rhinatrematidae; genus Rhinatrema; species Rhinatrema bivittatum. The sequence goes on along the minus strand of NC_042616.1, from coordinate 418,913,483 downwards.
CATTTTCTTATGTTCTTATGTTCTTATGTTCTTAAATGCCTGGCGTCCAAAATCATCTAGGTATCTGGAGTCCTGTCCTGGAGGAGTGTTGGAATGTAGACAAGACTTTTTGGCCCTCTTCATCACCTAGTCCACTTTATGGATGCGTGGGGTAGCTATAGAGTGCCATAGAAAGGTGATTGCAGCATACGGAACTTGAAGTCTGTTGTCCTGGAGGTGGCAAGGCCCAAGAAAGGAGACTCCCAGGTCTTGGTCATGACTGCGTACAGCACCGAATGTGATGGCAGAGCGGTGGGCTCAGCTATTGTTTCAAATATCTTGAGAATACTTAAGACTTCCGTCCGGGGGTATGGTACCTTCTGGGTCTCCATGTTCAATCTGGCCTCTGGCTTCTCCACAAATTTGGAGTAGGAGAGATCCTCGGGTGGAAAGGTCAGCTCCGGAGGCCCCTCCGGGTCTGAAGGGTATCCTGTCAAAGAACCTGGAGAGACAGGCGGGGAAGGAAATAGACCCCTATCTGAACTGGTGGTACCATTGTCTAGGCTGTCCTTACCCCTTGGCAAGGGAGGGCAGGCACCCTGAGGGGAGGTCTCCTGTTGGGGTGGATGAGGCATGGTCTTATGCTGGTCCTCTATCGAGGAGAGAAACTTAGAAGGATGTCCGAGATTTGGGTCATCACCTGAGATGTTAAAGTCCCTTGGTCATCTCTACGGGAACGTCTGGGTGGTATAGCTGCTCGGAGGAGTTGGGCCACCGAGGTTGAACAGGGATACACTCTTCCACTGGAGGAGGCTTGTGGCATTTGTGGAGAGGTTCCTGGGGGCGTGCCGAGTCTCGACGCCTGGAGACAGAAGAGAGGTCTGAAAACTCTGGGCCAGATGATCTGGAGGATCCTGAGCCAGTGACAGAGACGTGGTCCTCATTGGAGGAAGTTAGGTCCAGTTTCGGGAGGATACCCCCCCCCCCCCCCGACATTGGTGTCAGGGTCAACACCTTAGAGGAGCCTTCCACGTGGCAGGATGGCGACTCTTGCGCTGAGGTGCATCGCGCTTGCGTCGATGGGTCTACCAACGTAGTGCGTTTCGTCAGGGCATCACCTTGCTTCGGTTTTTTTTGCGTAGGGGCACCAATGCGCCGTGCATCAAGCGCTTTTTGTGCTTCGGATCTGTCGCATGCTTGGGGTGCCTCTTGCGGCCAGGTTCGGGCGATGTATCCCTCAGCCGAGGGCATTGGTGGTCCCATGTCGGTTGGCGCCAGGGCACGCAGGACTGATCGCCCGATGCCTTTTGCGTCTTGGGAGGGTGCGGAGGGTCAGGCCCTCCTACTATCTGTCTGAGGCAGTTGCCATGGGTCCCATGGAGGAGGCCCGCTTGCCGGGGCTATCCTATCTTGGACTCGGGGAGGAGTGTTCCAACAGGCACTCCGACGCCAGGGCATAGGAGCCTGAGTTGTCATCCTTGAGGCGCGCGATCTTTGTAGCATATTGCCTTCTGGGTCTTGGGGGGGGGGGGGACATGTGGCTGCAGTACCTGCAGTTGGCCATGTCATGCTCCAGGCCAAGGCACAAATAATAATTGTGCCCATCTGTCACGGACATGATCTTGCCACGTTGGCAGAATTTGAATCCCAGCGGCCTGGGAGCATGCCGGGCAAGAAATTGTAGAAGAGACGTTCGGAGCAGAACGATGAACCGAGAGGAGTTGAGGACCTCCACGTGCGACTTGCGCACGGAAGAAGAAAGACTGGGAGGAAGATGGCGCTGCGCGGGAAAGTACGCACAGCCTCACACAGAGCAAAGCTCTGTCAGCTAAGAGCAGCTCCGCCTTGGCCTTCCAGAAAGACGTCCCCAGACAGCGTGGCTAATTCAGCCTGCTTATCTACGGGGGAAAAAAAGAGACATAAGCAGTCAGAAAAGCAATTAAAGTCATCAAAAGTTGGAAACATTTATTGCTCTGATAGAGAATATTAACACGTCACATCATAATAACACTTAGATCAAGACCTCTGACCTGGACACACACAATTTACATGTTGAGAAGAGTTGAATTTTATTGGATAATTTTGGCTTTCTGGTGTTTTTATCTTGTATAAAGGACATACCCACCAGCACATAAGCTTTTGTATTAAGCCCAAAAATATTTTGTGGCATCAAAATTTTAAGAATATGCTTTTAGGTGTATTTTGAGGATATATGCATACCATTTTCCTCTCTCCCACCAAAATGAACTGCTCACTCACTACTCACGCTATAGGCAGCAAGTATCCCAGATTCACCCACATGAACTCGGGTAATCTTAACCCCGTATTCTTCATTCCCACTGGCAGGAGAAGAGCAGCATTTCGTACATATATGCACCTCCTTTGTCAGCTTCAGTCTGGTGTTTGACTGTGTGGGGCCCTGTAATCTCACAAGATCGGCTGGTTCTGCACATTCAGATGTCAGGTTGAAGCAGGCAGAACGAGGCGCACACAGTTAAGTGCTGCTCTCCTCCTGCCGGAGGGGGAGTGAGAATTGTGCAAAATTTAGTTTTGTGCGCCATGAGAATTACGCAAACTTGGAGTGCCTTGAAATAAAAAAGATTGAGTTGCACCGTGCTAGATTACTGTTTTTGATCTCTTGGGAGGAAATAAGATCTTTTGAGTAAAATGCAGGGTGTGGGAAGACAAAGATGATCAATAGATTTATATTACAGGTCATGAATGTGACTCATGAGGCCAAATGTTTACTCAAGGGCAAATTTTCAGTTTATAGTTCTGGAAGGATTTAGCTGCAGAAATTGTAAAATGTTTGGTGTATGTTTACTGCTGGTACTGAAGCAATTTTATATAGGCTTGAGGTTTAATCATCTAGGTTAAAATTAGATTTAAATCAGGGTGCATGTACATCAAAAACTACAAGTTTATGTGGTAATGATGCCTGCTTCTAAATTTTAAAATTATATCTCTGATTGTGAATGGGAATTCTCACCTGAATGCTCTTATAAACCCAGCCCCTGTTTTTCTGAGGCAGAGTTTTCAAAACTCTGTGACTTTTTTATGTGACAAATTGGCATAAGTTTGCATAACTATGTGCACACATGACTACGCAAAAAAAAATAATTTTTTTTTATTGAACCTTTCACATTGTATTTAAACTATATCCAAATATAAAATTTGCCATTTGCAAAAATCAACTATCAAGTAAAGACATAAGTTACAAACTTTAACTGTGAAATGTCAGTTTTGTTTTTGAATTGCAGTACAGAGCAACTATCTTTTATTCTTCAGAAAATCCGCATTTTCTTGACTGCCGATGCAGTATATAGTTCACTCAGGCCAGCGCACCGGATAGCATTTTAGCATTTTGGACATGCTAAAATAACCCCTGATGCAATACGGGGATTAGCACGTCTAAAAAGTGCGTCCAATCGAGCACATAGCTAATGGCGATCATTACATGCAAATTCCATGTCGATGAGGACTATTACCCCGCGATGCCAAAAAATTGCAGCGCAGCCAAGGCACCCATTTTAATGTGGCAAATTTAACGCCTGCCTGGGAGCTAGCGTTAAAGCATGCCGCGCTTAACGGCTCACCGAATAAAACAAAAAAATCCTGCTTTCTTTGCTTCCTCCTATTAGTATCGATTGCAATAAGAAATTGCCATACTCACTCAGACAAAGGGTCCATCAAGCCCAGCATCCTGTTTCCAACAGTGGCCAAGCCAGGCTACAAGTACCTGGCAAGTATCCAAAAACTAAGTGTATCCCATGCTACCTGATGCTAGTAATAGCAGTGGCCGTTGTCTAAGATAACTTGATTAATAGCAGGTAGTGGACTTTTCCTCCAAGAACTTATCCAATCCTTTTTTAAAGCCATCTACACTAACTGCACTAACCACATCCCCTAGCATGAAAAAGAATTTTCTCAGATTAGTTTTAATGTTCTACTAAGTAGGAGGAACCACAGAAAACAGAATCATGCCGAGCTTAAAGATTCAACAAAAAATAAATCCAGCTTCTATGGTTCCTCATAGGGGGAACCATATATAGCAGCATCCCCAAGATCTGGCTCAATTTTGAACCCCTGTCTGGCACTTAATATGAATTTATTCACTCCTTCACTTACTGCTGATTGGTCCATTCACTGTCACATGTCAGTGAAAGGACCAATCCCCTTTCAGAAGGCTGTCCTGAAAGGGCATTGGTCCTTTCAACTGACGAGTGTCAGTGAAAAGGACCAATCGAGGACAGTCCTGTTGGGGATTGGGGGGGGGGGGGGAGCTCTGGCCAGGCTGTTGTGGGCACACAGCCACGTTTCCTGGGTGCCCGATACAGGGATGCACAAATTACCTGTTGCACATCCCTTTTAGCATTGCAGCTCATTTGCCTGTTGCATCAAGCGCCCAGGAGAGGTGGATGTGCCCGTTTTAAAAAAACTTGTGCCCAGTTTGGATGCACGTTTTTATGTGATGATATTGCATCAGCCTATTTGAGTATATGAACTTCATCTTCATCCAGTCAGATCAGTCCAGACGAATGGGTTATGTATGGTAACCGGCAGATAGAGTCTGAGATCAATAGGCTTGCTGATGTCACTTCTTATATACGTCTATGGTGACAACAGCCTGCCAGTATTCTCTGTCTTCAGCAGATGATAGGCAAGCATCCTGTACCATGGACTAGGCCTGGTAGGCTGAAAAGGGCCAATGCAAGTTGCCCCTGAGGTGAAAGATGACTTTCTCTCCCTCAAATAAGCAAGGTCCCTAACTCTTAACCAAAATAAATGAAAGACAGAAGCTCCAGAGGTGACAGCTCTTGCTCACTCCTTTGATTGATCTGTGCAGCATCAGGGGGCTTCCAGGAGGTTTAGATGCCTGGTTCCTTTCCCCTTGTATTATTCTCAGCTCTTGATCTGTAGCTTAAGTGACTAGTCAGTTAAACCTTGCTCCCAGCTTCAGATATCAGATAAAACTCAGTCTTGAATACAAACATTTATTTGAATGATGAATTAAATAGTTGAATCACTCACAGAATGAGAAGGATCAAGAGTAACCACACAGAAAGGAGAGCCTGTAACCGTTGTCTGGAAGCTTAGTAGTCCAATGGAAGCAACTGAAGCTGAGATAGAAGTTAGGGAGTGTGAATGGTGAAAAACAATGCTTCTGTGAACCTGGAACAGGAGAAAGGATGCTAGCTTGTAGAGAGCCCAGTTCCAAATGAAAGAAAACACAGGAAGCAAACTGTCCCAAGCATTCCTAGCAGCAAGGGACCTATGAGAGCAGGCAAGAGAAAGCAGACAGGCACAAGGAAACATCCAGTAAGGAGCTCAGAATCATTCAAAAGACAACCAATCGAGAGAGAGCTCTACAGCATTCAGAGAACCAAGATGTGCAATATCAATAAAATGACACAGTGACAGCATAACCAAGAAACGTATGTAATCTTTTCAAACACACTGCAGAGGCAGAACACCCCTACTATTCTCTTCCTCCTTGGTGCCTTCCTCTTTTTTGGCCTTAAGGAAAAGAATTGGAGATATTCCTTTAAGGGCTAATTGTGCAGCAAGTTGTAAATTATGCAGCAACAGGCTGCTAATGTAGTTTCTCCTGTGGACATTACTTATAAGGAATACCTAAATTGGGAAGGGTGGGGTCAAACAATGTGCCTTTTCGCCAGTGGGTAGAGAAGAAAAATGAAATACCTATCTTGTATAAAAAAAATTCTCAAGCCTTAAATTAATTTCTCTAACATTGGATATACTGCAGGGAGGTGTATTATAAGTGTCATATCTTTAGGTACAGAAAAAATAGTTTTTGTAAGTATATCTGCCCCATAGTGACTTCCCTGGAATTCTTTCAAGATTTATAAATCATATTTGCTCTTCAAGGGATATTATTGTAGGTGGGGACTTCAATCAACTGATAGATTTGGTGGTAGACATCCTAAATATAAAGGTAGGTATACTAAACGCTTAAAGGTAATTAAATCACTGTTGAGAGCAAAAAAGGCTGCTAAGGGTGTCCATCAAGGGAAGGCACTCAAGCCTTCCCTTGATGGACACCCTTCTAACAGCACAGCCCTGCACTTCATTTTCACAGATCCGCCCCCTCCTTCTCCCGCCTTCGTGCCTGCAGTTTTATAGACTTAAAGATTAAGCTATTGTCAATGCTTGCCACATCCTATCCCTATGTTAAACTCTGTTATGTTTAAACTTTGTTATGCTTCTCTTTGATATGTTAATCGTATGCTTTTGATCTCAACTCTCCCACTCTGTAGACCCCTTGTTCATTGTAACTTTATCTTCTTAGTTAATTGGTTACCCCTTGTTTCAATGTAAACCGGTACGATAAGACACTAGTCTTGAGCATCGGTATATCAAAAGAATTTTAAATAAATAAACCCATGGAGAATCTTATGACCTCAAATAGAATAGTTTTTTTTTCCACAGTTAAGCAGTCTGAATTAGGCATGATGTCTGGGATCCTCCTCCGGTCCTCTAGGTGGCGGAGCTCTTCAAAGCACACACAGCTTTGCCCTGTGTGCATGTGGGTGTTATATACTATGTGACTCCAGCCTGCCTCTATCTTGTTGTTCTGCACTGCATGGTGCACGCGGAGTCTCCTCTCTCTTAAATTACTATAAGGGATTTACTCGTGGAATGAAGATCAAGCCTGAGGAACTGAGTAAGAAACAAGACAAGGCAATGAAGATCTTCAAGGTTAGTAAGGGCCTTGACTTGAAGGCAAGAAGTAAAGATCCTGCATCTTCCGGTTAGCAGCCAGGGCAGTCCTCCTTCGGGCCCCAGCCAGGACATCCCGAGAGCAGAGACTGAAAGGGCCTCCTCGAGAACCTTCGGCGACCGGGGGGCCTACTCAAGCGCCCCGCATCACTAGGAGATGCGCCATCTTATGACTCTGAGCTCGCATGGAAGCATCGTTGCACGAAGCATCAGTGCACGACACCGACAGGAGCATGGGCATCCACTCACTACGCATTGTCAACGAGTGCGTCAAAGCATGGCTCCATGCACAACAGACCCTCAGATCAGGTCCTGCATGCTTCCATTTTCGTGGCAGAGAGGGGCTTACCACCTCCAGCCACAAGGAGCATCCGCCCCGGAGTAAGAACGGGCTTCCGGATGTGGGGCCAGTTTTGGATCAACGGGATCTCCCATGTCTTCCTGATCTATCCTCGGTGCTCGGACCTAAGCAGTCGGGGTCGCATCTTCAGGAGCCCCTGGAGTAACAACACAGGTGGGCTCCTAATGTGGCACTACCTCCCAGAGACCCTCCAAGGGAGCCCCCCCCCCCAGAGCCTCCCAGGCGATATCTCAGATTTCCCACTCATGAAAGGAGCTTCACCTGGGGAAGAAGGAGCTAGTCAGGAAGGCAATCCCCTAAACTTATTTCACATTCCGGGCTCTTTGGGTTACCCCCCTGAAGAATAGTCTCACCTGTCTCCCCGCTGGAAATCTCTTCCACTTAAATTTCGTGGAGGAAGTGGGAAATACTCTGAGCGTGGAGGACAGGAAGGTGCCAGACCCCATGCGGAGGATTTTGGCATACTAAGAGCAGTGAGTGGCAGAGCCAACTGCCTTGACTTACACATGTTGCAGGATGCAGTGATGGCGAGTACCCCGTCTCAGGGCCTGCGGTTTCTCGGAAGCTCCATATGCGCCAATTATCACTCTACAGTACAGCCTAGCTCTCTCTCACTCCCATTTTAGAGAAGAAGAAAAATCAAGCTACATTCCAACACCCTCCATGGTCTCATAATAAGTATCTGAGCGACCCTGGAAAGCATACTTCCAGGCAGGAATGCCTGGAAGTATGCTTTCCAGTGTCTAGTGCCTCATGGATGGCTTGTGCCATCCATGAGGCACTAGACACGTCAACCAAAATCACCAGGAGCCATTATGGCCAGACATGCGGCATGGCTCTGGACCAGTGTTCACCAGACAACTTCAGAGATAAACTCCAGAAGATGGCAGTCCAGTTGCAAGAACAGAATGTGGAGGTACGCAATTACATCAACAAGCTAGCACCTGTTGCCCCAGCAAACACAGGACTGCAGCCAACAGCGCAATGCGCGCCCTAGCAGGGGCCCTCAGATACCAAGGGGTACTCCAGATCATCAGGGAGGGCTACATCCTAAAATTTTAGAGCCAGATCTTCCTCCTTGTATACGGCCACACAGGGACAATGCTGGCAGCAGCCTTGGCCTCAAGACCTCTAGAATACTCCAACAGTGCTGCATCTGTAGAGTCCCTGCTTCCCAATGGTCGGTAGTATACTCTTATCACTATACTCTTACCCAACACACATGGGATTTCTACCCATATAGATTCTACTGAGCATTTAGTCTCTTGTATGATCTTAATCCTGTTGGACTATATACCCTCCCGGACATAACGTGCCACACCCCCACCAAGTTGATCCTCCCTATCATTATGATATAATTTGTACCCTGATATAGCACTGTCCCATTGGTATCCTCCTACCACCAGGTCTCTGAGATGCCAATTATGTCTTTCATTTACTGCTATACACTCTAACTCTCCCATCTTACTTCTTAGAACTTCTGGCATTGGTATACAGACATTTCACAGTGTGTGTTTTGTTTGTATTAACAACCTTCTTTTCAGTAATAGGGATAATTTGGCAATCTAGCTCAGGTGATTTTTTTACATATAGGCACATGGACTACGTTTGCTTTTATTGGAACCTCTCTGTTGGGATGCCCTAACTCTCCTGTTTCATTAGTATCTTTCAAGGATACATTCCTCCGAACCATGCACTACTGAGTGACTGTCAGCTTTCCCCCTTGTTCTAGTTTAAAAGCTGCTCAACTCCTTTCCAAAAGTTTGTCTGTTAATAGTTATGTTCATATATTGTTAGTTTGTCCACAGTTGGCTTTTGCAGAGAATACTGGTGGGCTGATGTCAGTGCAGGATATATATACTGTGATGTCAGCTTTGCTCCGTCTCCATCTGCTGGTAGAGGTGCATAACCCATTGGTTTGGATTAACTTGTCTTTATTAAAGAAAAGGAAATTATCAGGTAAGTAGTAATTTCTCATTATCCTTGCCCTTCTCCTCCACCGCCAGCTCCTGACTCTGCACTTTCCACCTTGCTATGCTCTATGCTTAGAATAGACTTTGAATTGGTGTATCATTCTCCCTTTCTGAATGTATTCAAATGCAGTTTTAAAAACTCACTGTTTTGATACTGCTTTTGAATCCTAAGTACTTCTCTTTAGTATACTTCTTACAGATTCTTGTTTGTCATGCATGTTTTGCCTTGACTAGATTGTAAATTACATGGAGCCAGGGACTCTTATGTGTGTCTGTACATCACTGTGTATGTTTTAAGAAATCTTAAAAAATATAAATATTAGTATTAAATCTCTATTTCTTCATAAAATAAATGGTTTTATGGTTAGAATTTTATCAAGCCTTTCATAGCAAGCTGACTTCCAAACTTAAACAAGGATTTTCATATCTAGTATTTTTTAAAGCTTAGAATTTTTTGTGTTACATAGGGAGTACATACTTATTGTTTTGATGCCAGTGCATGTTTAACATTTAAATTTGTTTTGATGTTTTATATATTGTCAATCTATGTTCTCTGTTTTAATATGGATTTTATTTTTCTTGCTGTATGCTGTTCTGAGCAATTCTGAATATTGTGGTTTATATATTTTAAATATCAATATTTAATTTTCCCATAGTAAAGCTGAGTGTACCTTTTACTTAAGCCTTTTATTATAGTTTTGGAGAAGCCAGGAGGAGATCCAAATTTTACTCAAAATTGCATGCCTATCTCAATGTGCACTGTAGAATGTATACTAAGATATTGGCTCAAAGATTTAGCAAAGTTGTGGGAGGATTAATCTACATGAATCAGTCAGGAATTTTAAAAGAGCATTATTCTATAGATTATACAAGGCCACTTTGTAATACCCTGCACAATGTGAGAGGTTCTGGCTGTAGCAATTTTATTAGATGCTGAGAAGGCTTGTGATTGGGTTGAGTGGGAGTATTTATTTCAGGTTTTTAGATTGATTTGGTTTTGTAAAAAGTTCTATGCAAACTATATATATGTTGTATGAGGCCCCTAGATTAGATCCTTATTTCAGTAGAATCAGGAAAGGATAAGAGCGCTTGGGAGTGATATACCAGATGTATTTAGAAAAGTCAATTTTGATTAGTATGAGCAAAATGGAAGGTTTACTTCATTTTTACTTTAAAGTGGCCACTATTATACTTATTGTAGCAGGGAAGACTTGAAGCTTATCCACATATCCAGCATAGCTGGATATGCTGGATAAGCATAGCTCTCTGCTTCAATGGCAGGGGAGAAAGTCCGATGCTCACGCATTATCCAGCATAGCCTCTGCTTCAACGGCAGGGGGAATGAAGAAAGTGGATCTATACAGACAACAAGGACTGAATTACATAGTCTGGGTAATAATAAGCATGGGTGTAGCTGCTTATTGGCAGCGGTTACTACCCCCTAACTAATTAAGCTAGATATTTCACTTAGATGCAGTTCCAACACTGTTTCTCTACATTAATGGTGGGGGGTGAAGGGAAATAGATCCAAAAGGTTACTAAGAGCCAAGACTAACAGAAGTATGAGAAAAAAAAAAAGTGCAAAGCTTACTGGGCAGACTGGTGGGCCGTTTGATCTTCTTCTGCCGTCATTTCTATGTTTCTATGTCTATTATGTGCAGATAAAAGATATACACTGTGGGCCGGATTTTATTACTAACTTAGCGTGAGCGCGTACTTTTGTTCGCGCACCAGGCACGAACAAGAGTATGCGGGATTTTAATAGATACACGCGTATCCATTAAATCCGGGGTTGGCGCGCAGCCTGCCTCCGTTCCCTCCGAGGCCAACTTTCCTTCCACCCCCCCCCCCCCCCCCCGCACCTTCCCTTCCCTTCCCCTCCCCTACCTAACCCACCCCCCCCGGCCCTATCTAAACCCCCCCCTACCTTTGTCGGCAAAGTTACGCTTGCCGGCTCCCCGCTCCATGTTCCGGTACCGGGGGCTGGTCCAGAGGCCGCGGCCACGCCCCTGGAACGCCCCTGGGCCGAAACCACACCCGCAGCGCCGCCCCCAAAACGCTGCATCACGCGCGACACGCCCCCCAAACGCCGCGTCACTCCGAGCACGCCCCCCCCCGACACACCCCTCCATGCAAGCCCCGGGACTTACGCGCGTCCCGGGGCTTGCGCGCGTCGCCAAGCCTATGCAAAATAGGTTCGGCGCGCGCAGGGGGGGTTTGGGGTAGGTTTTCGGGGGGTACGCGCGTATCCCTTTGAAAATCTACTCGTAAGTATATTGCCCAAAGTGGATTAATGCTTTCTGAGTTCCTCTGGAAAAAGAATTCCACATATAGCCCTGTTGAAAACATGGAACTTTAATCAAGTCCATAACTCTAGAAACTGATTGTTTTTAATTTCATGTTGTTTATTCTCTTTACCAATAGCTTGTTAGGCCTATTTTTGTTAGACGTTAATCTTTATCTTTTCTTGTTTAATGAAATGGTATTTTTATGTAGTTTTATGCTAAGATTATGGAGTGGTTTGTTTTGTTTTTTTTGTTGTGGTCTTGATTGTTACTTTTTATATAAATTTATTTATACTATTCCAAAGTGCTAGGCGAGATAACAGATAAAGCAGAATAGCACCACCACTATGCACAAACTCTATTAAAAGAAGGTCTTAATTTGATATAATTTTGGATGTTCATTTTGTTTGTTTTGGTTAGAATTTTGTGCTATTTTATTTGTTTTTATTAATGCCGTTTTGTTTATTTTTATGCTGTTTTTATTTGATCTTGCCTTGGGTATTCAAGTGGAAAAGTATGTGCTAAATAAACATTTCGATATATAAAATGAGCCAAAAGCAAATATAATCAACTTCCCCGAGCATTTTGTAAACTAGATGATTTGTTGAAATTAAATGAAGACACCATCAGAATGTTCCTATGGTAGAACTCCTGTGTTTAAAATAAACAGTTATTGCATTAATTGGTCTTGGTGACAAAGAGGACTTCTGAACTTTAGGTCTGGTTTTGAAATAAGAGTGAATGACCATCGAAGGGAAAAGCAATTTTAAAACGTGATAATTTCTCGAGTCTCTAAAGTAGCTCCGGGGGTTCTGTCAGTGTTTATAGAGTGCATTTACTGAGGGTTGCCGTGGGGTAGAAAAAGTGGAGGGGAAAAGGACATAGAGACCTCTATGGAACCTGCGCAGTGGACTATATTTTTGAAGCAAGTCATGTGTTGCATTCTTTACTCGAATGTATTTTATTGTTCACAGGACAGATTGAATGTCAGTTAAAAAGAAATATCCAAACTCTGTGCTCAGATAGATATTAAATGTTAGTTTTGCTACACAGAGTTGGGGATAGTCTCACACGTGTTATTTCTGTAACTATTAGTTTAGAACAACGGCTCACCTCCTCAAATTCTTAGTAATCTAACAAAAAATTATGTGATACCTTTGAGGATAATTGCTAAAAAGCAATCACTATAATTTTATATTTTAACAAACAAACTCTCAGGGGAAGGTATCAGATAGAAGTGCTCGCAGTCTCACAGGCTCTTGCCCTATACAGGGCTACAACCCTTCTCATGTAATGGCACTGTTAGATCACGTCATCTACCATTTCCCCATGAGAGTGTTCACTTTTTTCTTTTTTGTTTTTCAAATATAGAATATAACACCCAATAAAATTTCTTCTTAAAAATTAGCACCCAACCATTTAGTGAAATTGTGTATTAAATTACTTATCTCTTTGTTTGTGCTTTTACTGTTAATTTTCCAATGCTTTTTATGCGCTCGCTTGTTTGCTGTCAGCTGTCTTCCCGCCCGACATTGACAATGTTTCGGCGCAACAAATGCGCCTGCTTCAGGGGCTTACTGCTCAATACCTATAGAGACAATTTTTATTAATGCACCAAATTTGTTAAACATATCTCACCTTTTAGTTGACGAAACTATCAATGGTACTCACTTCTCAGCTTAGCGCTATCTCACCCGATCCTTCACGGCATTCAAATATGGCGCCTAGACGCTTTCACTATCTCATTACCGGAAATGTGTTTTTTTATGTCCTGTCATGAATGGTTAAAGCACCTATCAGCTGGATTTTACAAATACACCGACCAGTCTACTTCCTTGTTGAGCCCTGCTGGGGCTACCGTATTCAATTGAAAAGTGAGTACCATTGATAGTTTCGTCAACTAAAAGGTGAGATATGTTTAACAAATTTGGTGCATTAATAAAAATTGTCTCTATAGGTATTGAGCAGTAAGCCCCTGAAGCAGGCGCATTTGTTGCGCCGAAACATTGTCAATGTCGGGCGGGAAGACAGCTGACAGCAAACAAGCGAGCGCATAAAAAGCATTGGAAAATTAACAGTAAAAGCACAAACAAAGAGATAAGTAATTTAATACACAATTTCACTAAATGGTTGGGTGCTAATTTTTAAGAAGAAATTTTATTGGGTGTTATATTCTATATTTGAAAAACAAAAAAGAAAAAAGTGAACACTCTCATGGGGAAATGGTAGATGACGTGATCTAACAGTACCATTACATGAGAAGGGTTGTAGCCCTGTATAGGGCAAGAGCCTGTGAGACTGCGAGCACTTCTATCTGATACCTTCCCCTGAGAGTTTGTTTGTTAAAATATAAAATTATAGTGATTGCTTTTTAGTAATTATCCTCAAAGGTATCACATAATGTTTTGTTAGATTTCTGTAACTATACCAGGAGATTTTTAATGTCTTCTTTTAGACTGATGTGCTCATTCTTCACCTCAAAAAAAAGTGTGTTAGCTTCCAAAGCAACTCAAGAAATGTATTATTCCAATAAAAAGGTATTGCTTTATATTTTTATTGATCTTTATTTCCATGCATTCAAATGGACTAACACAGCTACCACTATTTTATCCAAAAATGATTTGAAAGTAATCGCAATTCTGGTAGATATTTCTGCATGTAATAAATCTTTCCTAAAGATACTGGGTGCAAATGTCTGGAACCAGAGGAATATATTTGTATGTGGTGAAAAATTAAAGAAACTAGGTATTTCAAAGCAGAAAACATAATTTAACCCATATCTAACATATGTAATACCTTTACTTCCCAGCATAGCTTCCTGCACCATGCAGCATCCTACTTTCTAGCTAGAACTTCTTGCCACCAGGGCTACCTCTTATAGGGCCTGCTACCGGGACTTCCAGGGGTGTTGGCTGACGACAATACATCCTGTCTTAGTTTATAAGGAATTCATCTGCTACCAGCCAGCACCTCAGCAACAGGTTTCCTTGCCATGCTCTTGCCTGCAGTGTGTGTTGCTGTGTTTTAGCCTTTATCTCCAGCTACTGCCTTCCTGCCCTGCCTCTTCGGACTGCCTTCTCAGTGCTGACTTGGAACAGACCTTGACCTTGCCCGTTTGCTGCCTGCTCTGACCCTTGCTTGTTTCTCAGCCCCTGCTTGTTCATTGCCTGCCTCGACCTTGGCCTGGACCTCGACTTCTCCACTTGCCACCTGCCCTGGCCTCGGACTGTTCTTGGACTTTGCTCTCACCTTGTCTTGTGTCAGCCACCATCTGCCGGGACCTAAGCTGTGCTTGCATGGAGCACAATTAGATTTTGGCTTTCTTGATGATCACGTCCTTCTCCAGCAGGAAAGGATTGAATAACACACTCCTAACCTAATTTCTGTGCCTCGAGGATAACAAAGTATAGTGTCCTCAGTGGCCCAAATTCCAGTGCTCTTCATGATAAAATACATATTTTATTGCGACTGGATGTAAAGGCAAAAGAATCACAAACCTGACATTTATTGTAGTCAAACTAATAGCTGAATTGGTAGACTAATAAGTACAAAAAGCCAACTCCAAATTCAAATCAGAAGTACAGATCATGCTGCCTTAAAGGACACATGGGAAAATTATGAAAACCACAGAGAAATAAAATGTTACCCTTTTCTTTGTTTGGAATACTGGTTTTAGATATAAAAATAGCATGTTTTTTTTTTTATTACAGATGCTCCATGGCAAAGTATATTTGTCATTTTGTTTTTTTATCTCAATGCCAATAAAAATATATTAACCAAAAATACCCCACCAAACAATAACACTAATCAGAGTGGCTATCAATACTGTGCAGAGAAGTATAAAGCCTTAGCAGTGTTGCTACACACATAAACCTGTGAAAAGTTTCATGAAACAAATGTAAATATGGTTGTTTAAGAAGCCCAAATCTTTTAATTTTTTTTCCCCGCAGAAAAAGCTTACATTTTTCCACATCATTACCATGTTCTGCACTTGAGCATATAATTCTCATACTGGCTGATCCCTCATGGGCTGGTATGTTGTTCTTAGCAGCCCACATAAAGGGTTTGGTGTATGCCAGAAATAAACATTCATCACAAATGGATGCAAATTAGAGAAAAATAGTCAGGGGATTCATATGCCATCTGTCAACAGTGGTGTAAAATCTGTAGTCAGAATTACAAACTAACATATAGAAAATAAACCCCTCAACTCGGGGGTCATGCCATGGCTACAGAAGAACTGGGTTTACGGTAATTCCCAAGCCTGGCTCGTGCTTAAGAATATAAGAACATGCCATACTGGGTCAGACCAAGGGTCCATCAAGCCCAGCATCCTGTTTCCAACAGTGGCCAATCCAGGCCATATGAACCTGGCAATTTAATCCCTGTTTCAGTCGGCAGCCGGTTAGTCTGTAGAAGATGGGTGTTGTGTGATCTGACAGTTGGCTCCTACCAGGGTTAAGAACATAAGAACATAAGAAAATGCCACACTGGGTCAGACCAAGGGTCCATCAAGCCCAGCATCCTGTTTCCAACAGTGGCCAATCCAGGCCATAAGAACCTGGCAAGTACCCAAAAACTAAGTCTATTCCATGTTACCATTGCTAATGGCAGTGGCTATTCTCTAAGTGAACTTAATAGCAGGTAATGGACTTCTCCTCCAAGAACTTATCCAATCCTTTTTTAAACACAGCTATACTAACTGCACTAACCACATCCTCTGGCAACAAATTCCAGAGTTTAATTGTGTGTTGAGTAAAAAAGAACTTTCTCCGATTAGTTTTAAATGTGCCCCATGCTAACTTCATGGAGTGCCCCCTAGTCTTTCTACTATCCGAAAGAGTAAATAACCGATTCACATCTACCCGTTCTAGCTGACATGGTTTACAGGAATTGTAGTCATGTCAAGCAGCTCTGGGAGATACCATTCAGATGAGAGTTACAGTAATCTAAACTACTAGTGATTATTGCAAGGATAATCGAAGCAAGATTGTGCTGATTGTAGTAGTAGTGTAGTTTCCAGATGTGGCGGAGGTATATAAAGGAGGCTCTCACTATTTTAGAGACGTGGACCTTCATATTGAGGTTAGAAGTTGGACTCCTAGGCTTTGTACAGAGTTTTTGAGCTGGAGGGGGGTGGTGCCTGCTAGGGAGGAACTGGATTATAGGGGATGATTTTGCTAGCTTAACCAGAGGCATTCAGATATGGAGGGGTTAAGTTTGAGTTTATGGTTGTTGAGCCAAAGGGCTACTACCGTCGGACAGTTGTTGAGAGTGTCAGTGGGAGAGGATTGGTCAGATCTGAGTTCAGTGCAAAGTTGGATGTCATCCATATTCAGATAACATTCAGTATTGAAGGATAGAATCAGGTCACATACAGGTTGGATGGGGATGTTGACTAGAATCGGGGAAAGAAGAGAGCCCTAAGGTACTCCAGAAATGAAGTTTTTAGGCGTTAACGGTTTGTTTGAATCACATGACAGATTGAGTTCTGTTGGATAGAAAAGATTGGAACCACCTAAGGGCTATACCTTTGAAGCTCATATTCTCTAGGCACAGAATCAAGCGGCTATATCGCAGAATCTATTTTATTTTGTTCCAGCTGCCAGAGTGTCTTTGATTCCTATTGTCCATGAAATCAAGTTAGCTTACATAAACAATTTTTTTTATTAGCTTCTTGCTATGGCATCCTATTTATCTTTGTAGAGTTGTAGAGGCATTAAGGATGTGAATTAATGTTTATAAAAAAAACAAATATACATAAAACAATGTCCCCTCTACCAACTCTGCCTGGCTATTGCAGAAACAGTCCTTGGCCAGAGGCCACAAACTATGGTTCTCTATGGCACTCTATTAATCTAGCCACAAGGTGTTGCTGTTGAATGATGACTAACTTCCTTCCCCTTCAGAGCATCCTCAGCCTTGGTGAGCAGAAGACAGCCTAGGAATCAAACCCAGGTTCTCTGCATGGAAATGCACAGCATTTACCATTGGACTGGCCAGTGAGATTAGTATTAATCTAACTAATGATTCTTTTGTGTTCACTCTCTCTAGTTTTACACTTCCTGAAAGCCTTGCCCATACAGCAAAGTTCAATATGAAGTTCTAATGTATATTTAGCACTCATGTAAATATAACTGTTAATAACTAACCCATACTGTAAAGTGGAGGAATGGAGGTGATTTATTTTTTTTCACACTCCATCTTTGAACCTTCTCCAGTATACTCGGGTAGCTTTGGCACTAACAAAAGGATGGCCAGAGTCTGTATGTCCTCAGCCTACACTATGGCCCTTGCCATAATTGTTTTATTTCATTTAATTTTGGACTCATTTCTTCACATTTTGCATTATTTTCTCTATATCTCTGTTTCTAGTTTTGATTTCTATTTCTAGTAGTCCAATCATTAATTTGACTTTAATAAATACTAGAAGGTTTCTTTACTTTTTTTTTCTCTTTTAGCTTTTCTCAGTTTTGTTTGTGTTGTAATTATTTTTTTGGCCTGGTGGTTTCCTCTTTTTCCATGAGACTTTTAGCTCAGTTGAAATTGGTCTCCTTGAGCCATGCTGCCAAGAGCCTTCATTTGCAACTACCTGGAGTATGTCCTGAATTTTTGTAATCTACCTTAATCCTGCCATTGCAATGTCGATCCTTAGCTGGGAGCCATAGACCACAATTCCCTCCAGTTTGAATGTACTGTAAGGCCAGCCAGTAGGTATCCTCATTGAGCAATGGCTGGAACTTCTTCCCCATAAAAAAGGGCAATATTGATGTCACAATGAATCAGGCAGTGATATCAAACACATCTCATTATATAAATAAATTAGAATGTACTCATAATCCACAGGTACAAAACCATATGAATAACTTAACATCGACTCTTTTAATTCCCCATATATATTTTTCAAATTTTTCACTGTCTATGCAAACAAATTTTATAAAACTGAGAAATCAAATTATAAGTGTGCAATACATTGCTTGTGTACTACTTCCCACCATGTTTCAGTTGATACTAGTGTTGAGGATCTGAGACCTCAGGTGCTTATTGCCAAGCTGCATGTCCCATGAAGAAACAGTTATATAGCTAAAAACCGAGCCATGGAGGTGCTAGATCTCAAACGTAATTCAAATCCAGGCCAGTCTGATATGAACCAGACATGATGGTAATCATATGCATGAGGTAATCATTTCACATCAACATTTTTTGCTTTTGTGTAACCATTGGCTATAATGTTGATTATAAAGTGATTCTCTGTTGACAAACATGGCTGAATTAGCCATGACAAGTGGGTGATGACATCCGGAGGCACCAAATGGACCCCGCATTTCTTAGCTGATAGAGGTTTTGCTCTACTGAGCATGTGCAGGAATTTCCTTGTGGGTGTTGCCTCATGATCCCCCTCACTTTTTGTCTGAGTAGTAGCATGGACATGTATCTTTCTTGCTTGCGCACTAAAAAAAAAAAAAAATTCTAGATAATCTTTTTTCAAAGTTGCCTTACTGCCTCAACAGCCCCCAAACAGCACTTTTCATGCTACTGAAAAAGAAAAAAATAAATGTTTTTTTCAGGATGTCTGGCAAGTAAAAAGCCACCATGAGTGGTTTTAAGGATTGCATTTGTGTTAGAAAAATATCAATTGCCAGTGGACATGACGTGAGCAAACACTGCCTTGGACCGGACTACAACAGTAAACGTCTGTGGTCTGCATTCCTAATAGTTGAGGGCTTTGAAAAAGAAGTCCCCGAGAAACTGCAGTCTGTCTTCTTCCCCAGAAATGGGACTGAGCAGGAACTTTGCAAAAATTTCTCTCCCTTTGGAACAGACTGAGTCCTCTGGATCGAGTAAATCTAAGCAGAATGTGTCGAAGGAGAAAACGCATCACTCCATGCAGCTGCCAGAGCTGATAAAACAAGTCTCGTTGATGCATTGACCCTCTATGCACTGTGCATCGGCACTGTTGACACACAAATCCTTGATGCATCGAGCCCTGGAACGTGAAATTAATCGATTCTGAACACCTTTGGCATCAGAGCTGACTGCTTCATCATCAACACATCATACTGCAATGCTTCCAATGTAGCTGTATGCTGGCCTGTTGAGAAGGGGATATTATATTCTTACCCCCACCAATTACAAGAACCCTTACACCAGCAAAATTAATGGAATAAGCCCATTTGCTTTCTAGTATCTCTCATATCTAAAAGGGTCTCCAATTCAAATTTTGCAGAGCCCATAACATGTGTAGGATTGCATTCTAATATCAGAAAAAGCTGTTCCACCACCCATACCAGGACAAGCGGGCACATCAGCCCCTTGACAAAGTAGCGGAGATGGTGAAGGATTTCTTTACCTCTTTAGTAATGGAGGACAAGGAGGGTACCTTCCAGCCTCTCCTTTCCAGGATATCAGATTTATTTCCATGAGAAGAAATCCAAGCATCCACAGTTCATATGGATATGCTATCAGAACCCCTGTGAGGTAGTTCTTGCCCACGGTATTTGCTTGCAGTGGAGTTCAGCTAGTCAGATAAGGTTCACCAGGAGTATATACCCTCGTAGATGACCAAGGACCCTTCCTCAGTCACCGTATTCATCATTGGGTACTGGATAAGTGTTCCCTCACCTCTAGACTCTGAAGACGGATCAACAGTGATTCCTTCCAACTCCCTCCCGGAGCCTCCAGAACACTCATCTCAACCAAAGGACCTTTCCTACTCCAGATTTCTGGACATTGCAAAAAGTGGTTGGAGTTAATTTGCATAAGTAAAAAGATCCTCTCACAAATTTTTATGGCCTCTTCCAAATACTGGAAACACAGACACCGACAGAACCAGCAGTCATCCCAGTCTATGATATCCAGCAAGAATTACTAACAAGAATATGGAAAAATTCTATTTCCTGTGTTCCAGTTTTAAGGAAACTAGATCTCAAATATAGATTGCAAAAATTCCTGGGGTTTGGAGTAGTGCAGTTCCTCTGTCAATCAGTTGTGTTAGAATCAGCTCTTAGAAGTGTAAAGAAAGCAAGGATATACTCTGCCAGGGAAGGATCCAGGATGCTGGATAATTTCAGTAAAAAGATGTCCCAAAACTCCATGTTTATTGCATGGATATCTGCTTACCAGTTCAAAATGGTTCAGTATTTACATAACTGTATACAAAAACTTAAACCTTTTCTTTAGATCAGTGGAAGCGGAATTGCCTACTCTCAACCTCTTGGATGCTGAAGAGTGCATACGCCATCTTATTCGGTTTGCTGTATATGTGAGGTATTCGATTCCATGGCATGCTCCTCATCAGCCTTCATTGGAGCACGCCACATGGCTTGGTTGAGAGCCAGTAGTCTACAGGATGAAGTCCATGACAAATTGGCAGACAGGCATCCCCTGCCTAAGTGATCACTTTTTTGGAGAAAAGCTCAGAGAGACAGTAACTCAAATAAAGGAGCAGCATATGGCAATCCAGTTCCTGTCCATGGGACCTGAACAGCCTTCTGCAAGATACTTACTATATTTTTAAAAGACTGTATTTCCAGATATGCCCTTTCCAGCAATTCCAAATTTACCGGATCCTGTCTTTACTTCTGTAATACCAACAACTTCGGCTTGTGTTAGACAATGTGAATGCTGTCAGCCAAAAACAGCAGCAAGTCCAGCCCAAGCCTGGTCCAAGTTTTTGACCTTGTTTCCAAACCCAGTAACTATCCTGGAGGAGTGGCGCAAGATCACCAGAGATCACCAGGTTCTCAAGATTGTGGAGTCTGGATTCTGCTTGTATTTCTCTGACTTCCCATTCTTCATCACTCAGCCTTCAATCCAAATCCATCTCGCTTGATGCAATTCCACTTTGAGATGGAGTTGCTCCTCAAATAGCGAGTGATATATCTGGTTCCTCTGCATCATCGTGGCCTGGGAGAACCATCCTGGATTTAAGAAGCCTGAACAAGCATATACTCTGGGGAAAATTTCAAAATTCCCTCCACACAATTCTCCACTTCATCCGGAGGGGGGAGTGGATGTGTGTGCCGAATCTAAAGGATGCTTTTCCATTGATAAGTAGGCTGAATTAGCCATGATCTGTGGGTGACCTCATCCGAAGGCTTTGAGCTCTACTGAGGATGTGTGGGAGTGTCCATTCGGGCATTGCCTCGAGAGCCTCTTCAGTCTGTTTTTGTCTGAGCACAGCCCGGACGTGTATTGAGTCTCTCCAAATATTTTCGCAGAATATTTTAATTTTTTTTGTTTTTCAGTTTCTTCACTTTTAGTTGATTTGCTGCTCTGTTGCATCCACTACAGCACTTTTCAGTGCTACAAAAAAAAGAAGACTTGTGCCTCCTCAGAAAAGCTGCAGAACTGCATTATTGGTAAGACATGTTATCCCTGTTTTTCCTCAGATATGCCTGTGGAACTATCTGCATTGTCAACATTCCAGGGCACCATACATAGAGGAACTGTGTAAGTCTCTTAGAAGCAGCAGAAGATCCTCCTCCCACAGTGCAGCATCAATTGCCTTGTCTGGAAATGAGTTGCGCAGGAGATCCTCTTGACCTCCCCCCATCAGCCTAAATCAAAGCCATGGGGTCAAGTGTTAGTTGCCCTGCATCGAAAGATGCAAAGCAAACACTAAGGCAGTCATGCACAGGAAGCATCAAGGCACTGGAGCAGCTGTATACAGGCAACTGTAGCTCAGCTGCTATGAAGGTCTTATCTTATATATACCTTTCAATTACCACAGCCCTAATTAATTCTAGGCTGATAACGGCTTCTGATTAGGGACTCCAGCTCCAATATGCTTCATACTATTGTTTGCCTCCAAAAAAAAAACCAAAAGAAAGAGAGAGCTTCTATTGAGGTGCAGGTACCTATCCTTGTCATCAGAGAGGATGTTCTACCAACTATGCGAGTTCAGAGGGTATGTCAGTTGCTTGACCAGATTGCAGATCTAATCCAACTGCTCCTATTCAGGACTGCAGCAGTGATTCCTCAGACTGGAGTCCCAATGTCATCCCTCGTGGTGAACACTTACCCAAAACCCTTGATACGGAGTTCTTTCTATTCATGCTGAATGACAGCGTAGCCAAGCTGTTCAGACATGGTTGACCAGTATTTTGTTTCCTCTCTATAGCACCTGGAAGAGCACTTTAGTTTGCCTTAATCGTTATTGGAGTCCTAGGTTAATAACCCTCACTTTCAGAAGAGGGTACTACAAATACACCTCCTAACCCATTTCTGGATACGCCTGACATCTCACCGGAACACCTGTCAAATTCAAAGTTCATGGAACAGGTGAGGACAAGGCTTAGGGCCTGATTTTCAAAGCATTTATATGCTTAGAACTGGGTTCTTAATGTGTACGTATATTTTACTTGCATTAAGGGGCTTTCAAAGGATTGCCACAAGATATGCAATTGAATTGTTCATATGTTTTACCAACGTTAAGTGCACTTAACATAGGCAAATAGCTTTTGTAACTTGCTGCGATATGTTACATTTATATGCGTATCTCCTTTGAAAATTTACTTGTTAACGTTAAAGACTCCTGCAGATAGTGGATGCCCTGTCAGAGCCAGTGGCACTCGGTCTACAACATTCTGATCTGTTTGCAGATGAGAATATGAAAACACCTATGTCTGGCATTCCTACAGCTACCAAGCTGTCGCTCGACATGTGGCTCAGATGTCGAGGGATAGAGAGGACAGACCTTTGGATCAGGGTGAGACTGGGACTGTTACATCTGGGTCAGCTTTGAGTGGGGTTCCGGCCACAGAAATGTCAATGGGAGTGAATTCTGAAGGGGGAGAGGCTGTGAGTCAGTCTCTTCTGAGAGTAAGTTAGATGAGTCTGGTGTGGTAGCAAGAGGCAGGAGTCAGGTGAAAAGTAAGTGAAAGCAAGGGAAGTCTAGTTCGTCTGATTCTTCTTGCTCTACTTCTTCCTTGTCGAGTTCTTCAGGGTCTTCGTCATTAGCCGAGCAGGAGGTGAGAGATAAGAGTTTGGATAGGGGAGCGCCAGTGTTAGTTACCTTTTTGGAGCTTTGGGAAGATGTTCCCAGGTTTCTTTGAAAGAAGATTAGGCAGAGGAAATATATTGATATATTTCAGTTGCTTGAAGGGCATAGGGGAAAAAGAAAGGAGATGAAGGAAAGAGGAATTGGACGCTTCCCCGGAACACAGAAAAAAGTGGCGCATAATATTTTAAATTGGGTTCGGTCATTTTTATTTTTGACCAGTATTGTGAGTCGTCATGATAGTTCGCAGTATGGGCCTTTACTTACTTATGCAGACGCTATATAGTGGCTGCCAGCAAGGAATATGAGGGGTGGTCATGGATCAACTATGATGAGCGTTTCCGGGATCGAATGGAAGAGAACAAGTTCATGTACTCAAGATGTTGGGTTGTGGTTCATGCAGATGAACACTAAGATTCCATGATCTGCGGCTGGTAATACGGCGGGTGTAAACGCGGGGTCAAGTGTGCATTCCTTACGCGACGGACCTGTATCAGGCAGTGCGGGTAGATTGGGATCTGGTCCGCTTGACGTATGCTGGTGCTTTAATAAATCCACTTGTAATTTCCCAGACTGCAACTTCTGGCACGTATGTTCCAATTGTGGAGCCGGACACCCAGTGTCCCATTGTTCCAAGTGAGAAGACTGAGCAGCGGGGGGGGGGGGGGGGCAGCGAAAAGTATGCAGAAATGAAACATTTTCTCGGGCTCCCACTCCAATTCGAGTTTCAGCTTTGCAACCTTGGTTGGAAGCATACTCAACGACATAGGAAAATGTGGAAGGGAGGTTCTGGAAGCCAAATTTAGGCTCTTAGGTAGAAAGCTTAAATCCAGAACCTCCAGGGTAGCATTCTCTGAAATGCTCCCTGTTCAACGCGCAGGTCACCAGAGGCAGGCAGAGCTCCGGAGTCTCAATGCGTGGATGGGACGATGGTGCAAGGAAGAGGGATTCAGTTTTGTTAGGAGCTGGGGAACCTTTTGGGGAAGGGGGAGTCTCTTCCGAATGGATGGGCTCCACCTTAACCAGGATGGAACCAGACTGCTGGCGCTAACCTTTAAAAAGGAGATAGAGCAACTAGAACAAAGGGGAAAGCAGACAGTCGCTCAGCAGCGCATGGTTCGGAGAGAGGTATCTTCAAAGGATACTAATGATGCATTAGTGAGGTTCCAATAATTAGGAAAATAGTCCAAGTGCCTGTAACTAAAAACTTACCTGAGCTAAAAAATTCTAACTTATCCCTATCAATTAAAAAGCAGAATGAAAATACAAACAAAAACCAAACTTTGAAATGTTTGTATGCTAATGCCAGAAGTCTAAGAATTAGAATGTATAGCAGTGAATGATGACATAGACTTAATTGGCATCTCAGAGACATGGTGGAAAGAGGATAACCAATGGGACAGTGCTATACCGGGATACAAATTATATCGCAATGACAGAGAGGAGCACCCGGGAGGAGGTGTGGCGCTTTATGTCTGGGATGGCATAGAGTCCAGCAGGATAAACATCCTGCATGAGACTAAATACAAAATTGAATTTTTATGGGTAGAAATCCCTTGTGTGTCGGGGAAGACTATAGTGATAGGGGTATACTACCGTCCACCTGGTCAAGATGGTGAGACGGACAGTGAAATGCTAAGAGAAATTAGGGAAGCTAACCAAATTGGTAGTGCAGTAATAATGAGAGATTTCAATTACCCCAATATTGACTGGGTAAATGTATCATCGGGACACACTAGAGAGATAACGTTCCTGGATGGAATAAATGATAGCTTTATGGAGCAATTGGTTTAGGAACCAACGAGAGAGGGAGCCATTTTAGATCTAATTCTCAGTGGAGCACAGGACTTGGTGAGAGAGGTAACGGTGGTGGGGCCGCTTGGCAATAGTGATCATAATATGATCAAATTTGATTTAATGACTGGAAGAGGAACAGTGTGCAAATCCAAGGCTCTCGTGCTAAACTTTCAAAAGGGAAACTTTGATAAAATGAGAAAAATTGTTAGAAAAAAAAACTGAAAGAAGCAGCTACAAAAGTAAAAAATGTCCAATGTCCATTGTTAAAAAATACCATTCTAGAAGCACAGTCTAGATGTATTCCACACATTAAGAAAGGTGGAAAGAAGGCAAAACGATTACCAGCATGGTTAAAAGGGGAGGTGAAAGAAACTATTTTGCCAAAAGATCTTCATTCAAAAATTGGAAGAAGGATCCAACAGAAGAAAATAGGATAAAGCATAAACGTTGGCAAGTTAAATGTAAGACATTGATAAGACAGGCTAAGAGAGAATTTGAAAAGAAGTTGGCTGTAGAGGCAAAAACTCACAGTAAAAACATTTTAAAATATATCTGAAGCAGAAAGCCTGTGAGGGAGTCAGTTGGACCGTTAGATGATCGAAGGGTTAAAGGGGCACTTAGAGAAGATAAGGCCGTCGCGGAAAGATTAAATGATTTCTTTGCTTCGGTGTTTACTGAAGAGGATGTTGGGGAGGTACCCGTAATGGAGAAGGTTTTCATGGGTAATGATTCAGATGGACTGAATCAAATCACGGTGAACCTAGAAGATGTGGTAGGCCTGATTGACAAACTGAAGAGTAGTAAATCACCTGGACCGGATGGTATACACCCCAGAGTTCTGAAGGAACTAAAAAATGAAATTTCAGACCTATTACTAAAAATTTGTAACCTATCATTAAAATCATCCATTGTACCTGAAGACTGGAGGATAGCAAATGTAACCCCAATATTTAAAAAGAGCTCCAGGGGCGATATGGGAAACTACAGACCGGTTAGCCTGACTTCAGTGCCAGGAACAAAGTCTTGCCTCACAAATCTGCTACACCTTTTTGAAGGAGTTAATAAACATGTGGGTAAAGGTGAACCGGTAGATGTAGTATACTTGGATTTTCAGAAGGCGTTTGACAAAGCGCTGGAAGAGGGTTTTCCTCCTTACTTAAAAGAAGGATTGCGGACAGAAGGCTGCGGAGCAGCGGATGTACTCTTTTGTCATTAAAAAGCAATGTGTTATGACCAGTAAAACGGCATGCACAACACAGGAGAAGAGTCGTCTCTTGGAGCGCAAAATAGTGGCACCCTCCCCGAGGGCAGATGCGCTATACCCCTTACTGAATAAGGGGTAAAGCTAGCGCGTTGAAAACGTGCGTCCAACCCCCCCCTAACCTAATAGCACTCGCAACATGCAAATGCATGTTGATGGCCCTATTAGGTATTCCCGTGCGATTCAGTAAGTAAAATGTGCAGCCAAGCTGCACATTTTACTTTAAGAAATTAGCGCCTACCCGAAAGTTAAAAAAAAAAAAAAAAAAAAGAAAAAAAAATTGAAATAAGCCCGTGGGTTGAAAACCGGGCGCTCAATTTTGCCGGCATCCGGTTTTCGAACCCGTGGCTGTCAGCGGGCTCGAGAACTGATGCCAGCAAAATTGAGTGTCTGCTGTCAAACCCGCTGACAGCCGCTGCTCCTGTCCGAAAAGAGGCGCTAGGGACGTGCTAGTGTCCTTAGCTCCTCTTTTTACCGCCGGCCCTAATTTAAATAAATTAAATTACTGTATCGTGCGCACAGGAGAGTGGGCGTTTGCCCGCTCTCCCGCGATTTTTACTGTATTGGCCCGTTACTTAGCAAGATATATAAAGCAGATCTGTTATATAGGAGTCAACTATAGAGCAGAAGGAAGTAAAATGTAGAGATTACAATATATTAGAAAACCTTTTTCAGAGCACAGGCATCATTGCAGTGTCCCAGCCAGTCATACCTGAACACAGAAATCTATAAACACACATTAACCATATGTTTTCAATTAGTAATATGTTTCCAGCACTGCTGGTTGGCATTGGGATCTTGCATAAGCTCTCTTCTAAAGCATCCCACTTTGCTTATCAAAGGGAATTTTTGTCTGGGGTTGAGAAGCATGACTTTACTCCCAACCCTGAGGGCCATAAATCAGAATCTTTTGTATACACATCCTGCAAGTGATCCATAGACTTTTCTGTGTTAGCCAGTATATTAGTCTGTATTTCTTTCAAATATTATTGCAGGGATTTTGTCCACTCATTAGTAAGAATCACTGTTTGATCCTCTAGGATTTAGCAAGTTCTCCCATTGTGGCATAGGCATTCCCACTAAGGCTTCACAGGATGCAAAACTTGTAAATTTACAGACATTAGTTCTGATACTCTTAAAGACTAAAAGGAAGTACCTGATCCCAGTTCCTAGTCAGATTGAGTATAGGGCTGAGATGAGCCTTAATTATTTGATCATCCCTTGTACTTGCCCTGCTGTCCTGTAGATGGTAAGGAATGTACAATTGTTTTATATCTAAAAAAAAAATAAAAATCAAACAATTCCTTGATTGAGAAACAAAAGTGGGACCATTATCAGAATCAATGATCTTTTGGATTCCCTTATGTTAAAACAATTGCACAGTTAGGACTGCAGTTGTGATCCTTACAGTCTGATCTGGTACAGGGAATGCTTCAACCCAATGTGAGAAGGAATCAACACAAGTGAATATAAACTTATTTTTTTCTTGCTATTAAAAGAAGAGGGGCCCACACAATCTCTGTAGTCTTTCAGATGGAGGTGCTCTCATTAGCTGTCCTCTTTTTAGGTTGCCTTCCGAATGAGGCACAGATTACATGTTTCATCCTGTATTTTATGTTTCAATTCTGGCCACCACACCAGCATGTTAAAAACAGAGAACATTTCATCTGTTTTAGGATGTCCCTTAGGAGTTGCCCCATGAACGAAATCTATCCAGTCCTTTACATTTCATTCTGGGGTTAGGTATAACAAAGCATTCCTCCTCTTTCACACACAAAATGTCTATGGAGTGAGTGCAAGAAATGGTATGTGCTGATGTTACATCTGTGCTGGCTGATTTGGGGATATCCCCAAGGAGGGGGAGCAGTCAGGTCAAGTGTTCAGCCTTCTGCAGGGGTCAGGAGCAGGCTTAGTTCTGCCTGACCAGTCACTTTCCCTTTGGGTTGGGCGTGGGATAAACACTGTGGATCCATAAAGTCTAGAGGATGTGAATTAAGAGAAGAGGCATGGGGGTGGCTTGCGGGAATGATGGCTACTACCTGGAGATTAATATCCTTATTCAATAAACATACACACGGTTAATGCGACACCAACGTTGCTCTATGCTTCAACAGCAAGAAGAAATGTGGAAAAAAGGATTTGCATCCACGAAAAAGCAGGGGAGTAGCTTGCTTGTTACGGCGGTTACTACCCAGAATCAATTAAGTCTGATACTTCACTTGGAATACATATCCAGCGCAGCTCACTGCTTCAACGGCAGGGGGGGGGAATGAAGAAAAGAGGATTTATATTCAGACAACAACCAATAAGGACTGAATTGCCCAGGCTGGGTAAACAAGCGTGGGAGTAACTTGCTTATTACAGCGGTTACTACCCCTAAACAATTAGCAAGATACTTCACTTAGATGCAGCACCAGCACTGCTATCTATATTGATGGTGGGGGTGGAAGGGAAATAGAACCAAAAAGTTACTTATAAGGGCCAAGAGTAACAGCTAAGTATGAAAAAAATAAGTGTGAAAGCTTGCTGGGCAGACTGGATGGGCCGTTGGTCTTCTTCTGTCGTCATTTCTATGTTTCTATGTATGTCTTCTGGAGAATGGTACACTTGATCAGGAACAAGGAGTGCACCGGCAAGCCAGGGAGGAGAAGGAATGAACAAATACAGGGCAAAACACCACCTAGAGTGTAAGGCAAGGAATACATGGGAGGAGCTAGGCCACCAGGAGACCTAGACAGGACACAGGAGGGCCACTGGGAGGTCACAAGGAACAGGAGCAAAGCTAGAAAACATACAGACAGGTAGGTCACAGGAAGGTTTAGACAGGACAAGACACGGAATACACATAGACAAGATAGTCTCAAACAAGGCAAGGCCAAGACAAGGATCACAAGCCAAGAGACAAGACAAAAGGCAGGGCAGACAGGCTAGACAGGTCTAAAAAGAGAAGGACCTAGGCATAGAACAAGGACAAGGATATACAGACGAGTACTAGAAGAAAGAACAATGGCAAGGTTATATGGGCAAAAGTACAAAGACAGGAGGCCAAAGGGGGCTCCACGCTGAGGCAGGGAGTATCCTATAAGGGAGGTTCTTATAGGACTGGCCTTGCTGCATTAAGCAGTTTTCAAGGTGATGGCTAGAGCGGGTCCAAGATGGCCCAGTGAGGGCCCCTGCTGGCAGAAGGGCTAACAAGCATGTTTGTTACAGCTGATATGTGTTATCTGTGGAGTCTTGCATTAGCTTCCTTAAATTATTTATTTGATTTATATTTCACTTTTCAGGTACTTCAAAGTGGATTACATTCAGGTACTGAAGGTATTTCCCTACCCCCAGAGGGCTTGCAATCTAAGTTTATACCAGAGGCAATGGAGGGGGAAGTGACTTGCCCAAAGTCACAAGGAGTAGCAGTGGGATTTGAACCTTGGCTTTCCTGATTTGCATCCTGCTGCTATAACCACTAGGTTATTCCTCTACTCAAGGTCATTTTTCTGCAATGTTGTAAAATAATCAGGTGGCACCACATGATTATAATCTGCGGAGTATGTTGCTGTGGCAACCATGTGGGTCTGCTCATACCATGGCTATACAGTGCCTACATAGCATGCATAATGCAAAGAAAGAGTAATAAATCTTAAAAGAACCATCAAGGACTTGAGCAGAGAGATTCACAGACATCCACACATACACACACACCTCTCTCACAACATAGTTCTCTTCAATATACATATTTGTAACAAGTTTATATCTTATATACAATATTCTTATTATACAAATATCTGCTTTTATGTTTATTTTATTCTGTTATCCACTACTACTGAAAACAGGCCGATACAATAAGAAGCGTGGGAGAATGGGTGCTCCGTGTTGAGTGCCTGTTCGCCCAATACGCGCCCAGATACCTCTCCTGGGTGCGCGATCCTGTATTTAAATGAGGGGTCATGCTAAAATGGAGGCACTAGGGACAGTAGTGCGTCCCTAGTACCTCCTTATTAGTGGAAACCCAGGAGAGGTGGCTGCCAGCGGGTTCAGGAAACCGCCGCTCAATTTTACGAGCATCGCTTTTTCAAGCCCGCCAACAGCTATAGGTTAGGAAAATGGATGCCAGTAAAATTGAGCGTCCATTTTCCTAACTTGGCTGGCTGCACATTTTTTTTAAATTAATTAATTTTTTTAACATTTTTGGTTCCTCCGACTTAATATTGCTAGGATATTAAGTCATAGGATGTACAGATAAGCAATATTTTCTGCTTTTCTGTACACTTTTTTATTCAGGCTGTCAGTGGGTTCAGGAAATGTGCAGCTGTTTCATGTTTGAGGGTAAAATGTTTGCTGTTTCATGTTTGAGTTCTTGTAGAACTCTGGGATGGATGCCATCCGGTCCTGGTGATTTATTACTTTTAAGTTTGTCAGTTTGATCTATTGCATCTTCCATTATCACAGTGGTTTGTTTTAGTTGCTCTGAATCATTACCATTAAAGAATGTTTCCGTTGTTGGTATGTTCCCAGCATCTCCTCAATAAAGACCAAGGCAAAGAATTCATTCAGTTTTTCTGCTATTTTTTGTCCTCCCTGAACACCCTTTCTATTCTGTCATCTATCAGCCCAACTGGCTCACCTGGCCTTATCAGAATAATAGGTAGCTAAAGCAAATGCTTACATGAATAAAAGTTTTGTCTTTCTAAAATAAAATCAGATTCTTCTCTAATAGCTAATGGAAGGGCATTCCATATTGTAAGACCGACCATAGAAAAGGCTTGATTATGTGTGCTGCGCAAATGACAGATCTTTAAGGAGGGGATAACAAGCAATTTTTCAGTCTATTGAAGCGCCCATAAGAGTTCTTTCCAATAAATTTGTCCATTAAATTCTTTATAAATCAGCATTAGCAGCTTAAATTGTATTAGAAAGGAAATAGGCAACCAGTGAAACTCAATCAGTCTTGGGGTTATGTGATCCATATGGCCACAACCAGTTATTAATCGGGCAGCTAAGTTTGGATCAGTTGTAAAACCCGCAATTGACATTGAGAGTAAGACATGCAAAGTAGATACCTAAAGGTGCCTTTTCAAATATAGGGCTAACTTATCCAAATATCTTTTGAATATAAAGCCCATAATTCATAAGAGAAGGATTTTAATACTGCCTTAATTTGGGGCTGAAAGATAAGGCTGGAATCAATGCTCCTCAACTTTGGTCAGGAATAAATATACTTGATTTTTAACCTGCACATATTGTGATTCAGCTGGGACAGGGTCATGACCTTTCCAGAGCACTTCAGTTTCTAGAGATTGAGAGCCAGCTTATTGTCCAAGGATAAGCAGGATGGCAATCCTCACAAGTAGGTGACATCATCCAATGGAGCCTGGCCCAAAACTTTTATCTCAAATTTTCTAGCACTTTAACTGTGCCTCTCTGAACATGCCCAGCATGCCAACATACCACACGTCCATGCAGGGGCCTCTTCAGTCCTTCTTTTTCCACAGAGCCTCCGATCATGGTTCCTCACTGCTCCTGCTTTAGATCTTCTGTGGGAAGGAGAGCTCATCCTCTCAGAAGCCCAAGATTCACAGCAATCTCCAATAGTTCAGGTGTCTGCCACAATACAACTGTTCCCAGGAAGATGTGGCTATCCCTCCTGTCTCCATCGGTGTTGGCATCAGCTGTTTTCAAGATGAAGTTGGACAAAAAGATCCAGCCAGCCTTGGAGAAGGCTTTCCAGGAGCTCAGTGCCTCAGCATTGAGGTCACTAGGACTGGCACCGACTGTCTTTGAGCCACTGCTCATGTCCCTTCAGCTGCCCAGTGGTCAGGAGCCAGTGGCAGGGCCAGTGCTGCTTCCTGAAGGGGAATCTGGGTCTATGCCTGCTGCCCTGTTAGTGATCTCCAGCCTATCAGGGTGGATGCTTCCCTGGGGTTCCAGTGCTTCCTAGGCTAAAACAGCCAAATGCAGCCCTCTCTGAGGCGTTGGCTAAGGATTAGTCGTGTCTGGCATACTCGCCACTGGCCTACCATTTAGGGTCAAATTCCGAGTTCTCATGGGGGTATGATTATAGAACTGATGATGCCTCTGAAGAGGAGGAGTTGACAAGTCTTTCCCTGGAGAGAATGAAGTCTCCTCCTTTGGACTTCTCCTCTACTGGTTTTGTCCGGAAAATGAGGGAGGCCATTCCATTTACTTTGCAGATGGAGGATGAAACCAGAATCAAGATGCTGGTCATCCTCCAGTTTGTGGAGTCCCCTAAGGAAGTCATGGCAGATCCAGTCCATGAAATGATTCAGGAGGTGCAAATGGAGATGTGGGAGAAACCCCCTCTCTGAGGTCCTATTATTTATTTATTTATGATTTTTATATACCGTCGTTCCAAAAGTAGATCACAATGGCTTACAAGTATAGCATTGAATTACATAGTAAAAAGATAATAAATTTTTAAACAGCATTAATATAAAATGTATGAAAGAGGTATAAGAAAAGAGTTATTAAATACTACATGTTCTTATGTTCTTATTACAACTATGGAAAATAATTCCAAGGAATTATTTAAGTAGAAAGAGTACAAATCAAGGAAAATTGAGTGTACTAAGTAGAATTGAAATAATATCAAGTGAGTTCATAGGCTTTTTTGAATAGCCATGTTTTTAGATCTTGTTTGAATTTCTTTTTTTCAGTTGTAAGTCTTAGTGAATTAGGTAGGGAGATCCAAAATTTGGAGCCAGCAATATAAATCAAATGATCTCTGATTTGGGTAAGATGAGTAATATTGTTGGAAGGTATTGAAAGAATGCCTTTGTTTTGGGATCTTAGGTCTCTTGTTGTATTGTAGAGTTGTATAGAGATTCCAGGGGGAGATGAATCAATATTATTGATGATATTAAAGATAATTGATAATACTTTGTATTGAATCCGGAAGGTTACTGGAAGCCAATGAAGATCTATCAGGGTGGGAGTGATATGGTCACATTTTCTAGTTCTGGTAAAAACTCTGACAGAAGCATTTTGTAGTAATTGAAGAGATTTAATTAAGTTTGCATTAAGACCAAGAAGGCAGATGTGATTTACTATTGTGTAAAAAAGTTTCCTGGATTCAAAACAAGGCAGCTACCACACCAATCTGTGGTGGCAGAATCCATCGTCAAGAGAGCCAAGAAGCAGAGGACCCATTCCTCTGTTACACTTGTCGAAGGAGTCTCAGATCCTGGATGCTTTTGGGAGAAAAGTGTTGCGGGGAGCTTTGCTGAATGCCTGCATAGACTCCTTTGGGCCAGTACATACGGGACCTGACAAAGCAGATGCAGTGGGTAGCTGAGCAGCTTCCTTATAATATCCCTGGATTTATCACCTTGACATTTATACCAGTTCTGGTTGGCATATTCATTGTTTCTCTTAAGGGCTAAACTCTCACACAAAAACCAGGGAACATGTGGGACAAACCTAAGAGAGTTCAGTTTTAAGAGGGGCATTGTACTCTAAAGTCTCTGATAGCCTAGAATTTTGGGCAATCGGAGAGCAGCATCCTGTTCCTCATAAGTAAACTGAAACTGCAGCCAAAGAGTCTCAAATTCTGTTAACTGATTATTTCATTTGTGACTTGATTTATTGGACTAGCTGTAAATATGAGACCATTTAGGATGAAGGACATGATAGAACTTTTGTATGTTTTGGTCTGCCTAATGGGTTTTTATTAATATTCAAATGAATCCTACCTAGAACATAGGATAGATGAATTAGAAATTTTTAAAATAAAATAAAATTGGTTTTCCTGAATGTTTTACATTGTATTTGGTCAATAACAACTTGGTCAAATGAAACAAATGTCATACTAAGCTGGATCAGAAAGCAATTGTGGCACCTTGTGACGATAATTGTTTGTGGGGTGCCCCAGAAATGAGTGGTCAGATGTCTGGAGAGGCAATACCAGGCAGATAGTAAAAATGGAGAAGCTGGTGTCTTCTGCCTGCCAGCTTCTTGGATTGAGCCCTCAGTTGCTGGTGGCCAGTGAGGCATGAATCACGGGGCTAACCCCTGATTCAAGCAGGGAGCTATAAGCCTGAAATAGAGCAAGCGTCCAGAGCACACTAGGAGCATGAAAAAGGTCAAGCAGAATGCCGAAGGCAAGAACTGGAGGTGAAGAAGTCTTCTGGATTCAAGAACAAGAATAGGCCAATGGGAAATGGGACCAAATTCTAGCAACTGACTTACAAGAAGCCCGAGCACAAATATATGTCTAGGCAGAAAACAAGATGTCCGCTGGGGGGACTGAATAGGTAGTCCACATGGCTCAGTGCACCACCTCAGGTCTGAGATGGTTTCAGCAAAGGGCCTCACATACCACCTTTACATGTAGCATCTGTATATAATCACAGGATGTCCAGGGCAGAAAGCAAATCTATTGTAAGTTAATTGTTTGTGACATGCCCAGGAAGGAGATAATAGCCAAAAATCCATCAACATGTACATTCAAATCTCCCAAGATACTTTTCACCTGTGTTTGAAAACTTAACAAGTGACTCAGTGAACAATGCAAGGTCAATGCCACAAATCCCAATGGGATGATAGATGAGACAAATCACCCAACTCTCACAGGACTAAGCCCTCAAATCCTTGCTCAAAGGGAAATACAAAGCAGGAGAGTAACAAACATATTTTATAGATTTTAATAAAGGTGATTAAATCTGTAGTGGCTCAGATTTGGACATTCTTGTGTGCTACTCCCATATGGTGGAATAAACTTTCAACAAACATTGCGTACTTTTAGGTGATTTGTTACAGTTTAGACAAGCATTAAAATGTTATTTGCTGCTGTGTAAGTTGGGGAAATGTTTATCCTTTTGATGTTGTCCTTTTTTGGGTTACTAGTTTGCAATTGTTGATGCTGTTATCAGATAAATACTTACTGGTGTCTTTTTTTAATGTGCATGTTTTATTTAAGAACGATATGTTTATAACCTGCCTTGGGCAGTTCCAAAAGGACAAGCTAAATATCAAACTAAAAAAATGTTAGACTAGGCTAGTGCACGTTAGGTATGCATGTAACTTTACTCAGGATTTAATAAGGATTTTAGCACTCAAACAGTATCTTCACAAATGTAAGTAAAAATGTGTACTTGCATTACTGCATCTCCATAAAACTCTTTATGTTAACGAAAGCATTAGCTATTACTTCCCAAGGCAGGAGGTGCACAAAAGCCCTGAAGGCTTAACTTATGTTTAATGCTGGAAATTTAACTTGTGGGTCAGAGATTTTTGGGGCTAGTGTTGGTCTATGGTTCACGCGCCCAGTGTGTGGACCAGGAGTTTCTAGGGTCCAGGACTCGGATCTTCTGGATCCAGGATGGATCACCGTGCCCGAGAACCCCAGGTCAGGGACCACAGTGGCACAGAACTGTAGATTTACACTAGTCCCGAAAATGTGAGTTAACATTTTATTCCATTTCTGACCCAGAAGATACATTTCAAGCCTAAAAACGCTGGAGTTTGGGGTACCTGAATCTGGGAGCTTTGAGCCAGAGAGAATTCTTGAATGTGCAACTGTCTATTGTTATATAAGCTCTTTGAGGCACTCACTGCTTATAGCACAGTTGTCACTATTGTGCAATGCCCGCTTTATATGTAACTATCTGTCGCTGTTGCCTCATGCTTCTTCAGATTCCTATCATTTCCAGTGAATAAGACCCTGGAGAACAACTGGCAGCAGAACTGTTGGCCATGCAGGAGCTGCCTGACAGCATCGTGATAAAGGCCTTACACACCAAAATGAAACAAATCTGGAGAAGCATTAGGCAACAGTTCTAGACAGTTTTGCATTCATCAAGTTCTGCTGCCAAGTGCCTGCCCCAAGGAGAAGCAGTTTTCACTTTACGCCTGTCTAGTGTACCTCTTCAATTTTATATGCACAGCTCATATTTTATGCACACATTTTTGTGTTAGCACACTTTTTTTTGGCGCTGTAGTAGTTTACAGGCCATTAGCTTAATGCAGCAGGAGCTAACTTGGTTTTTTAGTATGTGAGTAAAGAAAATGTGTGCTAAAACTTAGTGCTCATTTTTTATTCATATTTTAATGTTAAATCTTTTTTTTATTAATAGTTGCAATGAGCAATCAAAAAGATGGCATATGATACATAATGTGTTCTGTTACATATCATACAGTTGTAGATGTCTGTGAACTTTTTTAGGTCCCCCCCCCCCCAAACCCAGCACTGAGAAGGACTGATGAAATATAACAGTGATCGTAAAAGATAAATTTAACAGGATCACTATAAAATAGTCAAACGTCTATACAGTTGAGAAATTGACTTTTAGAATCATGGAGTAAAGTCAGAATGAATGGCATCCAAACTGCATTGAGAGTTCTTCTGATCCTGACCGACATATGGCTACTGGACAGAATTTCCATAGTTAGGAGATGAAGAATGGATGAATGCCAATGTTTCCGCCATACCGTAAGAATGGCCTTGCTGGCTAACAGGAATATTTTTGTAATCCAAAGAGTGTGCCCTTTTTTTCCTGTGAAAGACTGTAGAAAAATGCCAAAAAGCGCTACCAAAGGCGAGTATGGTATCTTAAATCCCAAAATTTCATTTGCATAACGGAAAACCTTCCTCCAAAAGGTTTGTAATATCTGACACCCCCAAAGTGAGTGTCCCAGATGCGCCCCGCTAGAACGGCATTTGATACAGTCTTCAGAATCGGTGATCCCCGCCAAGTATGCCTGGCATTGTGAAATGAACATCCGGTAAATGATTTTGTATCTAGTTTCTCTCAGCAATGTATTACTGGTTATCTGGGGTGTTTTGGCAAAGGCGGTAGTAAACGCCTCAGGAGAGATCGTGTGATTGAGCTCTTGCTGCCATTTGAGCCTCACATCTAGAGACCATTTCTTTTGAGTGCATTCCAGGTGTCTGTAATAATAAGAGATTGGTTTGACTTAGACAATCCCAAAAAAAAAATCAATCTCGTAAGAGTTGCCACTTGGAGTCTGAGAAGTTAAGATTTCCGAGTGAGTGTATATATTGGAGAAAATCAGTAGGTGAAATTCCAAAAAGGTTGCATATCATAGGAAACTCCATCAGCAGTTCATCCGCCTGGACCAGTTGGGCTATGCAGGTAAGGTTTTTCCTTTCCCACTCTCGAAATTGGGATGAACCTAAACCTGCCGGAAAGGCCTGGTTACCACGAAGTGGGAGATACAGGGATACATTAGTTGGCAGCGAAGCCTTCTTCATAAGCCAGGTCCACATCTGCCTCAATGGTTGTAAAAAGAGTCCCGATCTCATTTCTGTAGTGAGCGATGCACAAGACACATGGAGAGCATAGCGTGGGGATATGGGAGATAATAATTGAGTTTCAAATGAAGTATCAGAAAAGAACGAGGTGTTCAAAAGCCAATCTCCAATATGTCTCAAGTTGATGGCATGGTTATAAACTTTCAGATCAGGTAGGCCGAAGCCCCCCCCCCCTGCCGAAGTTTGGTCTCATCAATAGTTTTAGTGCCAGCCTAGGCCTCTTTCCCTGCCAGAGGAATTTTGTCACAGTCCTCTGATACTTGGTTATAGTGGATTGCTTTAGAATAATTGGGAGTACTCCCAAGACGTACAACCAGCGAGGTAGGACAGTTATTTTCAGCAAATGTATGCGTCCAATGATCGAGAGGGGGAGACGCATCCATACTGTCAGAGAAGTTTCCATTTTGTCTTGTAATTTAGGAATATTTACGTCGTACAATTCAATGATGTTGTTTGGTAGCCAAATCCCTAAGTATTTTATCCTATTCGTTGCCCATTTTAAAGGAAACTCCCCAGCCCAGTGCAAATGACCTCCGGACCCAATCAACATAGCCTCTGATTTATCAAGGTTCAGTTTGAGTACAACATGTGAGCCATACTCTGCTATTGTTTTAATTGCTGCAGGAAGAGAAAAGGTGGGATTTGTCAAGTGTAGCAGCAGGTCGTCTGCAAATGCCGCCGTTTTAAACGATGCTGCCTCGAGCTGGATCCCTTCAATACTCGGCGTTCCCTCCAAGATACGCAACAAGGGTCCAAAGAAAGGACAAAAGAAGTGTGAAAAAAGACAGCCTTGTCTGGTACCCCCGAGAGAGTATGAAATCTTGAGATAATTCCCCATTAACCCAAATATTAGCCTGTGGTTTCGTATAGATTGTATTTAGAAAAAGATACGAAAGGGCCATGGAACAACAATGATGGAGAGTTTCAAAGAGAAGTCCAGTTCACCCTGTCAAATGCTTTTTCGGTGTTGAAGCTTACAAGAAGAGAGATTAATTTCTCTTTTTGCGAAAGGGCTGTTGAGGCCAGGACCCGTCGAACATTGGTCACTGCTTGGCGCCCCCGGACAAATCCCACCTGTGAAGCATATATAAGTTTATATATAAAAGAAGACAAGCGGTCTGCCATGACCTTGGACATTAACTTTAGATCACAGTTAATGAGAGAGATGGGCCTGTAGGAGCCTGGAGACTTAGGGTTTTGCCCTGGTTTAGGGAGGACTACTATTGTAGCTCTATTTGCCTGCCATGCCTGAAAATCAGCCGATGCTAACATATCATATACTTGCTGTATGGAGGGGCTGATATAATCGTAAAGAATCTTGTAAATCTAATTTGTGAGGCCATCAGGACTTATTTATTTATTTTATTTATTTAGCAGTTTTTTATACCGACCCTCATAGTAGATAACCATATCGGATCGGTTTACATTTTAACAAAGGGTAAAACTGAGGTAACAGTTCTGGTAAATAATAGATAACAAAGGAAAAGGAATAAGTCAAAGTTACAATCAACAAGGTATGGACTTGGTATCAACAAGGTATGGACTTGGTAATCAACAAGGTGCGGACTTGGTAATATTCCTAAGGCTGTGGATTTAATTGCCATTTCAAGTTGAAGTTTACCTATCGGGGCATTTAAGAATTGCAAATCAGTCTCATGTACCTTAGGGAGTCTTAATTTGGAGAGATAAGATTGTATGTCTGAGCGGTTACATGGGTCAGCTGTATAAAGCTTTTGGTAATAGTGAATATCGCTCCTATGTCCTTGGTTGATGTTCTGATCTGACCCTTGTCATCTCGTAATCCCTTAACATAAGACTGACCTTCCCATGATTTCACTAGGCCAGCTATAAGTTTCCCCGCCTTGTTTCCAAATTGGAAAAGCCGATATTTGTAATAGAGGAGGCTCTTTTGCATCTTTTGCTGAATATACTCATGTAATATACTCTGAATGAAGTAAAATTGCGTACGATTATCCTTAGTGGGATTAGAGTTAAATTTATACTTGGCTTTTTGCAACTGTTTTTCTAATCTAATAATGCAGTCAGATAGTTCTTTGTTCTTCCTGGCTGTGTAAGCTATAATTTCGCCCCTTAAGACAGTTTTAGCGTCATCCCATTATAATACAGGATCTCCCGCATGTTGCTAGTTGAAGTATGCATATTCTTTTCCATTTATCTCTTATATAAGATTTAAAACCCTTGTCATAATAGAGTTTGGCTGGGAATCTCCAACGTCTATGGCCCCCTGAGTCAGACAAGCCTGTGATGCCCACCACATACAGGCACATGGGGGGAGATGCTAAGGGCCCAATGTTGGAACCTGTGACTTTGGGGAGAAATAGCTGTGGCTGACCAAGAGGTAGTCTATTGGGATTGGAACCCATGTGCGTGGGAGATATGTGTGTAGATGTCCTCAGCAGGGTGAAGAACCCTCCAAACATCAATCAATCTAGTTGTTGCATAGGAGAGATAAGCCCTTATGTAATCTATTCAGGAGGCTGGCTTAAGGCGGCTGCCCTATCTCTAGTGGGATCTATTACTGCATTAAAATCTCCCCCTGTAATAAAAGGGAGGTGAGAGTTAAGTGAAGAATATTGAAGTACCTGTTTCTAAAAAGTCTTGCGAATAGGTATTTGGAGCATATATAATTCCTCATAAACAATTTCTTCCCATAGATTTCTATTTCCAGGAATAAGTATCTCCCCTCTGGTCGCTATAGAGCGGTGTAATTGAAAGGGGATCATCTTATGTCAACAGGGATGGCTACTCTGCTTTACTCTTGGTAAAGAGGCATAAAAGGATTTCCCCACCCATTGTTTTTTTAACTTTCATGTTCTGAATCAGTAAGTCTAGTCTCTTGCAGATAAGCAATCTGTACCCTATGTCGCCGCCGCAGAGCTTGTAAAATCTTATAAATGTTTCGTGACGGAGCCATCCACATACATTCCCCGTACAGCTCGTACATTTACCATAATTGTGTTAAAGCATAGAAGTGTTCTGTAATAGCCGAGGTATAGTTTAACAAATGGGTAATGGGGTCCAACAGCTTAGACCCTCACCCAGTGGCATTAACAGTTATAGTGATCAAAACTAATGTAAAACTGTGAGAAATATTTATGTAAAGGCAAACAGTCACAAACCCCTGTCCCCTCTCAGTGCAAAAACCCTCTGTAGTTCCTCCCCTGAAGATGTAGGAAGCCACTGCGGAGAAGACAAAAAATTATCCCCGGTGGCTGCCATAACATTTACTTATTTATTTTTCTATAAACCGATATTCGATTCAAAATATCACACTGTTTACATAGAACAGGATGTCCTCAAATGCAGGCCTTTGGGTAACATGATACAGTATAACAGATTAACCGAGTAAATATAACGAAACTTGTTTTACATAATCGCTATACTAACAATACATATGTTTTTGAATTTAACTTACTATGTACAATGTACTATTAGATGTGCGGGATCACTAGAGAGAGAAAAAAGCAGATATAGAAAACCAACAGTGATCCGCATCAGGGACATCAACCTAAAGTGCATTACTTGTTTGAGATGCCTATGTCCCAGAAATGGAGATGGAGCAATGCAAACAGTATGTTTGTTTGTTTATTTATTTATTTATTTAAGCAGATTTATATACGTTGTATGGAGGAATCCGTCTCAACAGTTCACAAGAATTCAAATATAATAAAAAACCAAGAATAGTTAGAAGAATGAAACAATACATATTATAATATTATAAATATCTAAAACTATAATCTAAAAGATGGAAAAAATTACCATCATTAGGAATAAAAATGCTACCCTTAAAAAAGATTAAGACAGTGAAGGATAGAGTTAAAATTATTAAAGTCGATCAAGATCTGTCATTGCTAAGGATTCTTAGGCAATGGCTGTAGTCCCCAGATAAAGACAGTCGCCACTGCTGCATCTGTGAAAAATATGAACTGACCATTAAGAGTATTCGAAGTTTGGCAGGGAAGAGCAACGTAGAGTGGATGTGTAAGTTGGCAAGCTGGCGAGCACGCTAGGGCAAAGGCCTTCCTCTGTGCGGCCACGGAAGCTGAATAATCTTGAAAATAGTAGTACTTTAGCCCTTGAAAGGCTAGATCTGGTTGTCTTTCGATAAGCCCGGAATATTTGGACTTTATGGGCGAAATTAAAAACCCTGAATATGACTACTCTTGGCCTTGCTTGTGTGGTTGCCCCAGAGGGGGGAGGGCCTAGCCTGTGAGCTTGTTTGATATGGAAATCGCCATGCTGTGTGCCGATTTGAAGTGCCTGAGAAAGCCAGGATTCCAACCGGGTTCCAAGGTCTATTTCTGTAAGGCTCTTGGGAATCCCAATAAGTCTTAAGTTGTTTCGACGCGACCTATTTTCAAGGTCGTCAAGTTTTTGTTGGAGCGCAGCATGAGAGTC
Organism: Rhinatrema bivittatum; assembly: GCF_901001135.1. Taxonomy (NCBI): domain Eukaryota; kingdom Metazoa; phylum Chordata; class Amphibia; order Gymnophiona; family Rhinatrematidae; genus Rhinatrema; species Rhinatrema bivittatum. Next base: position 418,871,382 of record NC_042616.1, on the reverse strand, counting down.
TTTGAGAACTTGTACAGCCCGCTCTTCCGACGCCATTTTATCCTCGACGTCCAAAATTCGTTGCTCTGCAGCCTGCAGTTGCGATTGAATTGCTGAGACCTGCGTGCTAACGCCGGTGATTTGGGAAGAAAGATGAATAAATCTACCTTCTAAGGTGGCAATAACCATGGCCGCAATGTCCGAGCCCGTGGGTTCAGCAGTTTCTATCACCTGGTGAGAGTCCGCTGCGTCGGCCATCTTGGCATCGGGCCCCTTTGCTTTCTTCTTTTCCTTTTTGCTTGATTTTGTCGCCATGCTGAGAGTAGAGCTTCGTTTCAGGAGCCTGTGCCATTCCAGATATATTAAGCTGTACTCTCTGTGCAGTTTGCCAAGGCGCAGAGCTCTTTAAAAGCACTTTTGTTGTTTAATTTTGGAGGGGGGTCCTCGGAGAGATCAGCAGCACTTTCGGGCCGATACAGTACAGTGCGCTCCGGTGGAGCGCACTGTTAGCCCGGGTTTGGCCGCGCGTTTTCAATGCGCTAGCTTCACCCCTTATACAGTAAGAGGTAATTGTGCGTCGAAAACGCGCGGCCAACCCCCCCCCCCCCCCCCCAAAACTAATAGTGCCCGCAACATGCAAATGCATGTTGCGGGCACTATTAGTTATTCCTGCACGATCCAGAAAGCAAAATGTGCAGCAAAGCCACACATTTTACTTTCAAAAATTAACACCTGCCCAAAGGCTGGCGTTAATTTCTGACGGCGCCGGGGAAGTGTACAGAAGTGTACAGAAAAGCAGAAAAAACTCTGACTTAATATCATAGCGATTTTAAGTCGGAGGCCCCAAAATTAAAAAAAAAATTTAAATCGGCCCGCGGGTCGGAAGACGGAAGCTCAATTATGCCAGCGTCCGTTTTCCAAACCCGTGGCTGTCAGTGGGTTTGAGAATCGACGCCGGCAAAATTGAGCATCGGCTGTCAAACCCGCTGACAGCCGCCGCTCCTGTCAAAAAAGAGGCGCTACGGACGCGCTAATGTGCCTAGCGCCTCTTTTTACCACGGGCCCTCATTTACAAACTAAATTGCGTGCGCAGGAGAGTGACTTGTGCGTGCGTCAGGAGACCGTGCGCTCGCCTCGGAGTGCCGGCTCTCCTGCGAGTTTTACTGTATTGGCCTGATTGTTGGTTAATTTCGGGGGGGGGGGGGGGGTCCTCGGAGATCAGCAGCACGCATATTTTTATTATAGAGACTCCAAAAAGTGGGAAACCTAATGATACTTACAAATGTCTAGTATTGCCCTAATCAGAGAACTCAGGATTACAAGTTGGGGCTTCTAATTAAAAAAAAAAAAATATATATATATATATATCTATATATAGCCATTTCTAAAATTGAATCATACATGGCATGATTTTGAGCAAGTCGTAACCTGCAAGTCCTGCTCTGTAATAATGTATCTGAAAATAATGCAGAAGCCAGTTGGCTCTGTCAGTGCACTCGGAAACTGGTGTCATTAGGATTTCTAGTGTATATCTGGAATTTGCCTTGATAGTAACCTGAACCTGTAAAACTGTTATGAACTAGTGATTCTCACATGGAACGACGATATATATAAAACATTTAAATAAATAATAGTGCATGCATGAAACAAGTCAGAAACCACCTCCATGACTGAATTTTTCCTCTAAAATTGAACCAGTGGGCTGAAGAGAGAATTCTGGATAGCAAACCTTTATTACAGAAGTGAACAATTGTGGTCTTTGGCCACATACAGGATCGGTTTTTCAGGATATCCTCAATGAATATTCATCAGGCATATCTGCAACACTTCTGGTCTGTGAACAGATTCATTTGTAATAGCTTGAGCACCCAGAAGACCAGGGTTTGCACATTTCTGACTGTAGCCAAGGATGGAATTTTTTCTGTGTAACACATTTAAATTCCCATTTTCAGCATTTTAAATGTAGGCAATATATGCATTTTCTATAGTGTGCAGTCAGACTTTGGTGACCTGACTTTGTTTGTGGTGAGGGAGGGGTATGCAGAACAGTAAACTAACAAAGGAGAATACTAGTGTAGCATACTGAGGCCAGAACTTCTGGAAATCTGCCCCCTATGTAGAGTTGACTTATTCAGAGCACTGTGGAGTATAGAAATCTGTTGCCTTTTTTTAAGTATTGTAATTGGTGTATGAAAGTAGAATATTTGTGCAGGAAAATAATGGGTGTGTGTAAATTAATTGCACAGTATCTGCGTGTTGTGATCTGATACTGACTTGTGCTTTCTACTTGTGAGTAGTTCAAGTGATGCTGAAAGAAAGTGGTCCATAGGAGAAACCAAAGGAAGTCGTTTCATCTCAAAGATCAGTCACCCTCAACAGCAAGGGCTTAATGTCACAAATGCTTTTCTTTTTAATGCCTTTTTTTTTTGTTTTTCTTTCTCCTTGTACCAGGTTTGGACACTGGGAAAATCAAGCAAGTGGGTGTGATTGGCGGCCAGGAAAGCACCAGGCGCATTGGGGACTACAAGGTCAAGTACAGCTTCAGCGACATTGAGCTGCTCAGGTTAGAAGGGAGATTATATATGTGTCTCTTTCTTACCCTCTGCTGAGTAGTAAACGTGCTACCCCCATGCCATTTTAACATAACTTGGTGGAAATGATGAAAACAGAATTTGAGCACTAGGTAAAAAGACATAGCTGCAGAGAACACAGTTTCATACATGGAAGGGCAATGGTGAGTGCAGACGGTGAACAGGTCAAAGCCATGAGAGACGCTTCAGAGCATAGTGTTAGCTATGCATGCCCGGCCTCTTCTCATTAAGCACTCCTTTTGCCACCTTGTTTTAAGGTGGTAAGCACAGCTCTGTGCCTCACTATGCTGAATCCAGGCTACTTTAAAGAACCAGCACACCATGACAGGCTGCATGGTCAAGCATGGAGACCAAGTGCTGATATGCCACTGCAACTTTGGATGGCTTTGTTACAAGCTCAATTTATATTTTAACAACTGGGGGTCCAACATTGACCAGAGGTACTAGTTCCCAAGCAAAAGGAGGAACAGCGAGGAAATAAGTGCTTTACACCTGGGAATTGACTCATTCAGGTCAACAAAAGAAAAGAGCAGGAACAGCTAGAAGAGAAAAAAGCATTGCCACTCAGTTGGCTTGTGCGGACCAGAAGTAAAACCCGCTGCTAGCTGCCAGAGGACTGAGAGCAAGGCAGAAAGAAGGTGAAAGAGGACTGAGGGAAGAGAAAGCAAAGGGGGGGGGGGCGAGAGGTGAGGGATAAGGGAAAGATTTAGGAATCAGGTGGAAGAAATGAAAGGAAGGGGAAGAGAAGGGCAAAGAGAGCAAGGAAAAGGAAGAAAAGGGGATAGCACAAAGGAGGGGGAGTGAACAGAGAGAAAAGGGGAAGGGAACAGTGGAGAGAGAGAAGGGGCAGGAGAGCAAGGCAAAAGATTTGAGAGAGAGAGAACAGGTAAGCGATTTATATTAAAATTGTGAATGCAGCCACCAGCAAGTGTTGGTGGCTGTACCCTGAAGTCACTGGAAAATTAGTTGCAAGAACGCTCATTCTTCAAGGATGGAAATGCATGAATTCTGTGCTCCTGCTGCCACTTCCCCGTCTCAATCTTTTGTCTTGATGATTGCGAGCAGCAGGAGTACATGGTAAATGCAGTTCTTCCATTGTAAGTGCATCCCCCCCACCCCATTCCTATGCAGCACTGTGTCGACTCCTGTACTCCTCCTTACCCATTCACTGTTCTTTCTCCTCCACCCAATCCTCCCCTTCTTTTCTATCTCCCTTCCACTCAATCTCAATTCTCTGGCTGCTGGCATAAGAACATAAATAAATAATATGAAACGCTAAAACTGGCAAAAACACCTCATGTAATAAACCACAAAAAAAAGCACGCACACGCAACCATGAGGGAATCCATACTTAAAAAATGGGAATCAGAGTAAACGTGTTCTCATTAATGTAATCTACAGGCTCTTGCCCGCAGTGGGCTGCAACCAGCATCATATGTGAGCACTATGTTCACGTAATTTACTTCTTCCCAACCCTGCAAAATTCTTTTATTATTCATATAAATTCTTCACAATTATCGAAAAAACATATCTTCTATGAAATTATTTATCTTTTTTTTGCTGTAACATCAACTTGATATCTGCAGTGATCTGCTTCTATAACCTGCTGCGGTACCTATATTCCAAAACCTGACATTGCCAATGTTTCAGCATTATCATATGCCTTCTTCAGGGGAACAATTAAACTCCTTTATTCCCAGCCTAACCAACTCAATGTTGCAGCAACACAATGGAAACCGCCATTGTGAACATAAATGCCATACTGAATCAGACCAAAGGTTCATCGAGCCCAGCACTGTCTCTCCCTTGACAATGGCCGATCCAGATCTCAAATACCTGTCAGAATCTCAAAGAATAGATTCTGTCCTTCTTGCTCATAACATGGTGATAATGGTTTATGAACTTTTCCTCCAAGAACTTGTCAAAACCCTTTTTGTACCAGCTGTGCTGTTTTCACCACCACCTCTGGCAACAAATTCCACAGTTTAATTGCGTGCTGAGTGAAAAAAATACTTTCTTCAATATATTTTTTAAAATGCGATATCTATTACCTTCATGGAGTGACCTCTAGTCCTAGTACTATTTGAAAGGAGAATTAACTATTCCCTGATTACCGGGGCCACCTTGCTCATGATTTTGAATACCTCTATCATATCCCATCTCTTCTCCAGGCGACAAATCTTTCTCTGAGGACAAGCAGGATGGGAGTCCTGATACATGGGTAACATCATTGGATTGGACCCAGCATGGAAAAATTGTCAAAGTTTCTAGAACTTTGACTGAGCCTCTCTGAGTATGCCCAGCATGCCAGTATACCATGCATCCATGTGGGGTTCCCTTGGTCTTTTTTTCCGCAGAGCCTCATGGTTGCGGGTAATTGAGTCTCTTTCTCTTTTTAGTGTTTTTCTTTTCATTCTTTTTCCAGTGAGTACCTGTCATGGAGGTGGGGTCCCTTGGTCTTCATCCCCTTAGTTGTCTTAGCCAGGTTTCTTGGTGTTTCAGTAAGTTTTCTTTCGCTGACATCTCCAGAATGGTGGTGCTCTCGGTGCCCTCTGGTCAGTGCTGGCCACCAAGTTCAATTTGTCGTCCCTTTTATTTCGTGCCATTTCCTCAACTAGGTTTCAAGCCTTGCCCCCGATGCTTGAGGTCCATGTTGATCACAGATCTCCATGTTTGATGTGTCCTCTGCCTGGGGGCATCGCACAACATTTGGGGTTGCAGCAAGTGTACCACAATGACCCCTAAAAGAAGTAATATCTGACTCGAGAAGATGGAGCGACTCTTCGGGTCAGAGAAATCCATCAACATCGGAGGCAGCATCGCGGAGCCATGGAGCCCACACCGAAGAATAGACATCAAGGGAGCCGTCAGTTCTGTCGATGCCAATGGCTGTGAGGGATGTCGGAGATGGACCATCATCTGCCACTCCCAAGTCGAAGACAATTGGTTTTGTCATTTTCGACCTTGGCACTGAGGAGGGATAGATAAGAGCTTCGAGGGGAGCTGAAGGAGCATAAACCAAAGTCACCGTCAATGCATCTTGCCAGGTGCAAGGATGCACCAGCTTCAGCTGCGAAGTCCCCGAAGCACCTTTGTGGCAAGGACTGCCAATCCTCCAACAATGCCCAGGGTTCACGATGATCTCCACCGGCTCTGCCTGCCACCGATCCTCCTCTCAGTTCTGAAGAGGATGTGGTCCCACTTCCTGGATCCCAATCAGTATTGGCATCGGCAGTCTTTGAGGAGGAGTTGGAGCGGTGCGTACAGATGAGACGTGGAGAAGGTGATGCAGAGTCTGGGTGTCGCATTACCAATGACCCCAGAACCGGCACTGTCCCTCCTCGAGTTGCTGTTGGAATCCCTGCATGCATTCATTGATGCGTTACCGACACAGCCAGTGTCTGTTCCCAGGGCGGCACCGATGCCCAACCGACCGATCCAGTGCTGGTTCATGGCTCCTCTGAGGAGGAAGCTTATCCAGAGACTGCAGTAGCATCCATGCTTGAGCCCCCATGGCCAGCAGAGCCAGTACCCATACCACTGACTGGAGGTAGAGCACCCAGGAGAAAATTTACAGAAAAAGATTTTAAAATATGGAGGATGCATCCTATTTAAAAAAAAAAAAAAAAAAAAGGCAATTTTGGGCCATTCTATGGCTCGAGCTGTCACATGGTTTGCAGGTTCAGATCTCCTATCTGTAAGGTGCAGCAAGACCTGGACACTGAGGGCCAGGAAGGCAGGAAAGATGGGAGTCGCTTTAGTGGCAGCTCCTACTGGCCAGAAAGTGGCACTGAAGATGGGCTTCAGAAGATGTGTCCCTCTAGCCTTCAGGCCAGCAAGAGTTCCCTGAGCTGGCAAGGCATGCCATTTGAAATGAAGTTACAGCAAAGATCACAAAAGAGGAAGGAGGGAAAAAAAAGCCATTTCATACAGAAAACACATTTGCTACTTTTGCTTTTATCTTTCTAATGAATTTAATGCTCATGAAAGGTGTTAGTTGACAGCATTAGAAAGTATAGTTCTTAATTTACCAATAGAAGAGCGACATCACAGGCACTTGTGATACCTCTCGTGCGTCGGATGAAAAGCAAATTTAGTTTCTAAGTCTGTGTAGTCTTTTTGACATGTGTGCTGAAATTGTCAATAGTGATGCCAATTTGGGGCAAATTGTGCCAGTGATGTGAATGCCTGTCCACTGAGAAGTAAACAGACCACTAATTTATTTCAGAGGCCACTGAATAAATGGCTTTCAGATATTTATGATATTTGTTCACTACTAACCTGTATGTGATTTGAGTTGGTGATCTGGAGGTGAAGGAGTCCATGCCAGTTCCCATGAGCCATCTGGTCCCTTTGCAGTGCCATCTGTTAAAGGAAAAATATTGGACTCATGGATGGGGAAAAAGACAGGTGCAGGAGATTATTACTAGCTATTATCAGGTTTCCTATGATTCCGTAGTCACAAAATTCTGCCTTTGCCATGGAATTGGCCAGTTCTGACCAGATTGCCACAAGTGGCAATAGGATGGTGCAATTCCAAACGCCCTCCCTCCTGTCCACTCCAAATTGATGAGTTCTGACCAAATTGCCACTGGTAGCAATGGGAAGGTGCAGTTTACCATCCCCTGCTCCCGGATCCCCTCACCAAATCTTGCCGTGAAACAGAAAGAGGAGGAAGACAGCAAGCTTACTAGGTCTGGTGCCACCTCCTTCCCTTCCCCTGGTGGAGCCTGCATGGTGCACTTTGAATCTTCATGGTTCCATGCGTGATGCTCAGGCTCCAGTATAGGAGGGAGACGAGACTCCCAAGATATTGCAAGGCTGCCACCATCCTCCTCCTCCTCCTCCTTTTCATGGCAGGATCAAGGGGGAAGGGAGTGAACTGGGGATCGCAAGAGATTGGAAGGGAGGGAGTGAATCAAGGTGAGTGAGAGAGGTTTGTGGTGGAGGGAGGAGGGAATGAACCAGGGTGAGTGAGAGAAGGGTGGGGAGGGAGTGAACCAGAATGAGTGAGAAGGGTTTATGGGGGGAGGGAGGGAAAGAGGAGATCAAAGGGGCTTTGGAAGGGGGATAAGGGAAAGAGGAGGGGGTGTGATTGAGGGGAGGAGAACTGCGGTTTTTTCCTTCTCCATCTCATCCCAATCTTACATCCTTCCCCTCCACCCCCTTTCCTAGTCCTCTCTGCTTTCTATTCTTCATCCCAGTCTTCCCTCCTCCTCTTCCACTCCATCCCCAATACTCTTCCTTCCCACCTCCCCACTCCGGATCCCACTTCCTCTTCCTCCTTTCACTCCATTTCCCTCTACCTTCCCTTCCCTCTCTCCCTTTCCTCTCATTCCCTTTCTTTATCCTCTCTGAATCCCCCATTCTTACCTCCCTTTCTCTCTGTGCATCTGTCTTCCTCCATTCTTTTTCTCTCTATCAATCCTGCCTGATTCCTCCTTCATTTCCTGCAATCTCCTCTCTTCCCCTTCCCTGATCCCTTTTCTTCTAATACAGACCAAATAAATTAACTGGACACTGAAATGTCAGAAAATTATTTATTTTTGTAAAGTAAAAATACATTTTATTTATGTTGCGCACATATGCAAAATTATGCAAATTTACCACAATTGCTACAGAATTTGCCAGCGCTTGCCACAGAATTTTGAAAAATCTACCACAGGGGGACTCTGGCTATTACTGTTATACTAATCTGTTATGCTATTATTTCTGTAAACTGCTCTGAATCTTTTTGAGAAGAATGGGGTAAAAATTTAATACAGAGATGGACAAAGTGATTGAAATCTGTATTCATGATCACTTGCCTCTAATCCAGGCTTTGTCCTCTCGATTATTAGATCACAAGTGTGTCTTGAGATAATATTAATTTAAAAAATCAGGGCTTAGTGATTATTTTATACCACTTTGTGTTCATATTACAATTACATTTGAATTAACCCCTACCCTTGGGAAATTATATGAATTACAGGAGGGGCTATATGACCACATTCATTTTGTTCATCTCGAAATATTACTCCCATTCTTAAACTGAGAGTAGCATCCTCTGTCAGGCTACATCGTCTTTTGAATCACTTCTTTTTTTTTTTTTTTTTTAATTCTTTATTTATCATTTTTTGATTACATCTGAATCAAGAAAACAAAATATATATATAATCTTCATACAATGAACATTATTTTTAGTGAATAAGGCTAAACATAACATTTCTAAACCTTTTAAGTCAGCCTCATAATTAAATAATTGAACACCTTATTCACAATTACTCATCAAAGTGGAGCCGAGAAAAACAAGTTCTTACAATCATAGGGAATAAAACCTGAAAATTCTAATATTACAGAACTAAACAGAGTTACCTTCAATTATCAAAACTGTTTTTGTTGGAGAGTCTAGTCTCCTTCTTTTTGGACCCTTTGCTCTTCCAAAAATTTTTCAAAACATTGTGGATCATAAAAAATATATTTTTTATCCTTTGCCCACAATAGACACTTACACGGAAACCTTATAATTGTTTTAAATCCAAAGGTTTTAGCAAGATTTGCCAAGGTTATGAATCTCTTTCTTCTAGCTTGAGTCTCCTTCGCTATGTCTGGATATATCCAGACTCTTTGACCCAAGTAGTGAGTGGTTCTTTTTAACATAAACAATCTAAGAACTTTGTCTCTGTCACTTCTTTTTATTAGATGTCTTGGTGTCAAACCATAGTTATATTTTTGATGTATATGTATGGACCAGGAGCATTTTGCAATAGTATTAATCCCAGTGATACTACCATGTATGATGCCTAAAGGATAATATGGCAGTAGGAGTATAGGTGAAAGAAGCTGGTGTACAGATAGTGTACTCATCTATCCTTCCAGTCTAAGGTAAATGCATGACAAGGGACAAACATATCCCAGAGATGAACATATGACTGCATACATGGGGCTGATGACAGGAATTTGGTTTCTTGTATCATGGTGTGGTAGACCATGAAAGTCTGCTAGATAGAAAGAGGATACACTTTACAAAGAATGGTTACCAGGGCCGGCGGAAGCACTAGGCGAACTAGGCGATCGCCTAGGGTGCTGAGCATTAGGGGGCGCCGAGCCGCTGATGGCCAATGGTCGCCGGTGGACGTCATCCCAATGGCGGCTGAGCGGTGAACTACTGCTATGCTGTGTGCCGGATACACACAGCAAGAAGATCGGCAGGACCGTGGTACAGTCGCGTCTAAACATGCTGGTGCTCCTCCTCCTCCTTCCTGCCCGCGCGGCCCCGGAAGAAAAATGTTGCCGGGGCCGCGCGGGCAGGAAAGAGGAGGAGCATCAGCCAATGCAGGAACTTCTCCTCCTTCCTGCCCGCGCGGCCCCGGAAGAAAAATGTTGCCGGAGCTGCGCGGGCAGGAAAGAGGAGGAGCATCAGCCAATGCAGGAACTTCTCCTCCTTCCTGCCCGCGCGGCCCCGGAAGAAAAATGTTGCCGGGGCCGCGCGGGCAGGAAAGAGGAGGAGCATCAGCCAATGCAGGAACTTCTCCTCCTTCCTGCCCGCGCGGCCCCGGAAGAAAAATGTTGCCGGGGCCGCGCGGGCAGGAAAGAGGAGGAGCATCAGCCAATGCAGGAACTTCTCCTCCTTCCTGCCCGCGCGGCCCCGGAAGAAAAATGTGGCCGGAGCAGCGCGGGCAGGAAAGAGGAGGAGCATCAGCCGCGTGCAGAAGAGGATCAGCGCGGCTCGAGAAGACCGGGGCCGCTGCAGAGCCTATCCTGCAGTGGCCCGTGAAGAGGAGGCCCAGAGGTGAGAGAGAGACTGAGGGTTTGTACAGTGTGTATGTGTGCGTGTATAAGATGAGTTGAGAGACTGTGTGTGTGGGTGTGAGTGAAGACCTGAATGTTTGCAGAGACAGCATGGGAGAGCCTCTGTGTGTGTGAGAGACAGCATGTGATAGTGAGAGCCTGTGCTTGAGCAAGACAGCATGTGGGAGTGAGAGAGAGCCTGTGTGTGTGTGTGAGTCAGCATGTGACAGTGAGAGCCTGTGTGTAGGAATGATTGTATGAGAGAGAGCATGTGACAGTGAGAACCTGTGCTTGAGCAAGACAGCATGTGGGAGTGAGAGTTAGGATGTGCAAGAGAGAGACTGTGTATAAATAATTGTATGAGGGACAGCATGTGAGAATGCCTGTGTATGTGAGAGAGAGAAAGCATGTGAGAATGAGAACCTGACTGTGTGTTTGAGGGAAGCAGACAGATGGAGAGAAAAGAAATATGTTATAAAAGGAATTGGCAAAAAAATAAGAAAGGGAAGGTGGGAAAAAAAAGCCTGTGACCAACCGATTAGAAAACTAAGATCAGACAGCAAATGTAAAAAGAAATAAATTACTTTTTACTGATTGGCACATGTAATCTTTGGGAATGTGCAAGAGTAGCACTTTCTCTATGCGGATCTCACAATGTACGAGATCAGCATGGAGGAACTGGAAGCCCATGGGGCCTGCACAGAGGAGGCAGCAGAATGGGCTTCAGTGCCAATAGCAGCAATCAGCACCTCCGCAATAGCCATACAGCAGCAGTGACAGTGGCAGCAGAGGGATGAGAGAGGCTCTGAGGTTGCTGGCAAAAGAAAGAGAGGGGGTCTCTGCCTTTAGTGTGTGCATGTGTATGAATGGGAGTCTGCCTGGCGGTATATGTGTGTGAATGCATGGGTGCCTGCCTGAGGGTGTGTCTGTGTATGAGAATGTATGGGTGTCTTCCTGGGGTTTGTATGTGTGAGAATATGTGCCTGCCTGTTTGTGGTGTATGTGTGTGTGTGAGAATAAATTGGTGCCTGCCTGGGGGTCTGTGTGTGTGAGAATGAATGTGTGCATGCCTGGGGGATGGAGAGGGGAGTGGTGTGAAAATGAATGGGAGCCTGCCTGGGGTTCAGTGTGAGAATGACTAGGAGCTTGCCTGTGTGTGTGTGTCTGTGTGAGAACGAGTGGGAGCTTGCCTGGGAGTGTGTGTTTGTGTGTATGTGAGGGAGCCAGTGAGAGCATGAGTGTGTATGAGAAAATCCAGGGGAGTAAGAGTGTGTGTGAGTGGGGGGGGGGGGGGAAGAGAGTGTCTTACACCCTGAGAGTGTGTCAGTGTCTGAGAGAGCGAGAGGTTATGGTTGGGTATAAGAGCATGAATGTGTATGTATGTGACAGTGTATGTGTGAGAGAGAATGGACATGTGAGTATGTGTGAGAGAGAGAGGATAACCTCCTAATCCTCGACAATATCAGGGTGACTGGAAATCAAGAGCTCCCATGTATGGACAGCAGGGGCTTTTTAAAATCCTTATTAGTTTTAATTATTGTGTGTTATTTGATATATGTACTGTTTTGAAATATTTTATTGGTGTTTGGGAAATTGTAAAAAATGTATATGATTTTAATTAATAGAAATTCTATTTATCAGTAGTTTTAAAATATTTTATTAGTATGGTTTTACTATTATAACTGATGCTTTGTTTCTTGATTTTATTTGTTTTATGAGGAATGGTTGTTCTGTTTTTCCATTGCTAATACACAGAGTCTGGCTTCTTGGGGTTTCCATTTCAGTTTTTTCTAATTTGTGCTCCTTTATTTTGTATTCTGTATTTGGTGAAGGTCTGTCTCTGCTCTGTGTGTGTGACCATGATGAGAGATTCTGCTAGCATAGGGATCTATAGCAATTGGGTTTGTTTTGTTTCCTCAGTAGGTGGTGTATTGGTATTCTAGGACCCAGTGTAATATTTATCCTTGCTTATTCACAGGTAGGGTTATTGTTGTTTGAGTCCTTGGTGTTATTACTGTTATGTTATGATGGGATTGCAGTATAGATTTTGGGTGTCTCTTTTGCGGTGCTTTATGTTAGTTCACAATGTGTCTGGCAGTGGAAGGTGTTTGTGCTGCTGTTACTGTGAGGTGACACCAGAATTTGAAAATATCTTTTAGTATGATGAGCTGTAAGGGAAACATCCAAGCTCCATTGTTTGGGGGAATTTCAGTGGATGCACAGAGATACAGAACTGGAGGTGCAGGATTTGTATTGACATTCTGTCCCTTCCTATATATTCCAGACTTCACTCTCATAATCCATATAGAATTAGTTGAATGAGGCTATCAAATAATTTTATAGTAGTTTTACTAGAAGTGTGAAACTGGCCAGCTTTTTAAAATAATGCAGAGGACCCTTTGGACTTTTTTTAACAACACTTTTTTTTATAACCAATTTTAAAGCAGGATCCATGCTATAGAGGTGGGTGTGATGAAGAAATGTCATTTTGGCTCCCCCCCCCCCCCCACCCAAAACAAATTCTTCTGTCTAGAGATGCCACTGATTTTCTGTGGCACACAAATGCATTGGCCCCTGGGCGCTGGAGACCCTTGGTGCGCCACTGGGTGCGAGCCATATGGGGCCGCAAGTGGTGGCAAAGAGGAGTGGAGATTTGGCGGGCCGCAAGCAGTGCCCAATCTGCTCGCGACCCAGAAAACCCCAGTCAGCGGGCGTGATTGAGAATGAGGTAGGAGTCGGGGCCGAGACCGGGGGGGGGGGGGGGCGCAAGGAAGAAGGCTCGCCTAGGGCGCCAAATCTCCTTGCACCGGCCCTGATGGTTACAGTATTGTTGGCCATAGACTTACCAACTTGGTGAGGAGGAACTTTCAGCTAGGTTCGGTTTCTTTTTTTTTTTGGTGGGGGGGGGGAGTGACCAAAATCCCATAGGTAAGCAGGACACAGGGTAACCAGAATTAAGTCATGGGAATGGGGAGGTGTACATAGAGTCCTGTATTAGAAGCTGGATACACTGAAGCAGTAGTGAAATTAGTCACTTAAAATACTGGATGGGAATTGGAAGACTGGGAATTGGGCCAGCAATGGCCTGGTTAGTTAGTAGTGAGGGTATTGTATTCATTGGTTGGTATCAGCAGTACAGAGATATATGGACAGCATATTACATCCCGAGAGAATAAAGTCATCTGTATTATAATGGAAGAAAGAACTGTTGTTGGGTCAGTGTACAGACTTAAAAAGGAAGAAGCACATAGGGAGGGAGGGAGAAAATTTGGAAAATCATGTGTGCAAATGCCTGTATGTAAACAGAATGAGTGGTGGTGTATTATGTCATAGAACGTGCAAATATGTAAATATTGTAAATAGCAAAGGCAAGCCAATATTGCATAAATCAGTAAAGTAAATAATATTGCAGTAATAAAGCAATGCATAAAGATTTGTATAAAGATTCTTCCTTCACTTCTCTTTTGTGAGTCAATGTATCTGTGAATATCGAAAGACATAGAGGCCCAGAGATCACATGAAATGGCTAAGGCACTCTTTCTCTGATGATCTGAGTGGACACTTAATTACAGTTCACTTATATTCTAATTTCTGGCTTTAGTCCAGGTTATGCAAGTTCAGTTAGCTCTATTTAGAAATCACAGTTTCAGCAGATTTATGCCCTAAGCTGCAGTTTCTACGAGACATCCTGTTACTACAAGACTCCAGACAATTTAGGCATTGGCCTTACCAGGCAGTCATCAGCAATTTTCTGTTTCTATTTTGGCTTGTCACTTAGTAGACTAAGAGGAGGAAAGGGGAAAAAAAAGAGCATGTGAAGTGAAGATATCATGTTTTTAAAAAGGTCTTATGCTAAACTCTTGTGCAATATATTGATCTACATTTATTATTGGTGATTACCGTTGTTCCACTATTATCCCCACATTCCGCGTGACAAAGTTCTTCCAGTCCATTTTAAATAACTCCCTATTACTTTTCCTCACTGTACTCTAGCTAGATCATGACCTAAAAGTGACCATGGTGGAAGAGGACATTTAGTGCAGTTGCAGTCACTGAATCATGGTTCAATGAAAATCATGACTGGGAACTGTTTATACCAAGAATATACATTTTCAGAAAGAGTAGTGGGGTGAATAGTTTTCTCCCAGGACAAGCAGGATGTTGGTCCTCACATGTGGGTGACGTCAGCAGACTGAGCCCTATCATGGAAAACGTTTCTGTCAAAGTTTCTAGAACTTTTGACTGGCACACTGAGCATCCCCAGCATGCCATAATCCCTGTAGCCACAGGGGTCTCCCTTCAGTCTCTTTTTTTTTCATCACTGCAGTTTGCCTCGCGGTTAGGAGCTGTGTGAAAATTTTCTCACTACTTTTCCTCACGGAAAAACTTGAAGTTTTCTACCCAAAAAAGTTCCCTCATAGGGGTCTCCCATCGCGACATCGTTTTCTCGTCGCTCGGTGAGTAATTTCTACCATCTTTGGTCGGTTCCTGCTACCCTGTCCTCTGTTCCCACAAGCCACCGACTGTTTTCGCGGCCCTTTTTCCCGCCATGGCAACGGCAGGCATGCCATGGCAGGAAAAAGGGCCGCGAAGGGCAGGCATGCTCGCCTGGACAAAATGGAGTCACTCTTCAAGATAAAACTACCGTATTTTTCGCTCCATAAGACGCACTTTTTTTCCCCAAAAAATGGGGAGAAAATGTGGGTGCGTCTTATGGAGCGAATGTAGCAGCTCTCCCTCTCGCGCGCCGTCCCCCGCCTCCTCCCAACTCCGCCCAATCAGCATGGTGGTGTAGGCGTGTGTATTCTGCCGGCGGAACTTGAGCTCCCTGCCGGTCTGCTGTTCCCGCGGTGCATCTTGCTGCGAGGGTCGCCGCGGCGCAGGTCAGACATCACCTGTTTGACCTGCATGGGCTACGGAGGCCCCTCCAGTTCAAACAGATCCCTGCCGGTCTGCTGTTCCCGCGGTGCAGCTTGCTGCGAGGGTCACCGCGGCGCAGGTCAGACATCACCTGTTTGACCTGCATGGGCTATGGAGGCCCTTCCAGTTCAGATGGCTGGCATTTGACCTGCGCCGCGGCGACCCTCGCAGCAAGCTGCACCGCGGGAACAGCAGACCGGCAGGGATCTGTTTGAACTGGAGGGGCCTCCGTAGCCCACGCGGTTCAAACAGGTGATGACTGACCTGCGCCGCGGCGACCCTCGCAGTGAGATGCACCCGGAACCGGCGGGGAGCTCGGGCTCTGCCGTCGGAGGCTCTCACTTGCAGTCCAAAGTAAGAACTTCACTCGTTGTGGTTTGGATGTATTGGAGGGTCATGGGGGTGGTATACTGCCTGGGATGGAGGACACATGACACAGACCAGCAAATAGAATTACTGCCTGTGCTGATTAAGTGACTACCTGTTGAAATATTAGGAGCAATTGCTCTCCTAATCAATGTAATATAGCCCTGACTATTTATTATTGAACTCTGGAGCAGTCATGAAAGTTTAAAATAACTGGTGTGAGAGAGATGTGTATGAGGGAGAGTCTGAGTGTGTGATTGTCTGTGGGTATGTGTATATGTGAAGAGAGCTAGTGAATGTGAAAGAGCCTATGTATGTATGTGAGGGACAGAAAACCAGTGAGTGTGAGTACCTGTGTGGATGTTCTCTGCCTTACTATAAAAAAACAAACAAAAAAAAAAATCCCACGGACGGCCACCAGGGGGGAGAGCCCATCATGGGGACAGAATTTTTTTTTTCTTAATTTTCCTCCTCTAAATCCTAGGTGCGTCCTATGGTCAGGTGCGTCTTATAGTGCGAAAAATACGGTAACTCCATCGACGTCCACCCAGTCATCACCGGCAGGAACATCGTCAAAATCCATTGATAAACCTCGCCGGGAGCAGCAAGGCAGCGGTGACCGTCAGTCACCGACATCCAGGGCATCGGCATCATCTTACTCGGTGCCGGAGTTGGACCGGACCGAGGGAAACACCGGCACCGACCCCCGCATTGGCTTCAATGGCCATCAAGCTGGTTGCGAAGAGGGCACGGGGAGAGGAGCCTCCAACCTCCTCTGCACCCGAGACCCCGAGGCGATCCCCACCGATATCAGTACCGGGTACTGAGCCCCCACAGATTCCTGTGGAGGTGCCAGTAGCGCCTAGCCTGCCTCCCCCTGCAACTGCGTTACTTATCACCGGCAGGAACATCATCAAAATCCATCGATAAACCTCGCTGGGAGCAGCTAGGGAGGAGCTGGACATACTTGTCCGACAGGCAGTCCTCGATGCCCTCCGGAACCTTAATCCACCATTGATGCCGGCCCCCATACCGGCACCAACACCGGAGCCATCGTTCTTCACAGCATTGCTTGACTGCCTGGATACACTCATTGGTGCCCTTCCGACCCAGCCTGGGTACCAAGACAACCTACTGAGTCTCCGAAACCCCCGATACCCATTCCGGGGTCCTCTGAGGAAGAAGGCATGGACTCTAGTCCTATTCCAGCTCCGCTTCCACCGATGCCGGAACCAGTTCCTTGTCCGTTGGGGCTCTCGGGATCGAGGCGTCCATGGTTCCCTTCGATGCCGCCTACGGCTCCATCGGTTCCGCCGCATCCTCCATCAAGGCCTCCATCAATGCCTGCACGTCCTGGGGTATCAAGCCTTTTCCCTCCCTCGGGATCTCAGCCAGAGACCCGGTATGATCCATGGGAGGATATTGACACCGACACTTCTACAGAGGACATACTGTCAGAGCCATCTCCTCCAGAAGAAAGGAGACTGTCTCCTTCAGAAGACCTCTCCTTTGCTAATTTTGTAAAGGAAATGTCAGAAACCATCCCTTTTGACTTAGTCACTGAAGAGGACACACATCACAAGACATTGGAAGTCCTTCGATTTGTAGATGCCACCAAAGAAATTATGGCCATTCCCATCCACGAAGTGCTCTTGTATCTGCAACATCGCCTATGGGAGCACCCTTGCACTGTCCAAACATAAGAACATGCCATTCTGGGTCAGACCAAGGGTCCATCAAGCCCAGCATCCTATTTACAACAGTGGCCAATCCAGGCCATAAGAACCTGGCAAGTACCCAAAAACTAAGTTTATTCCATGTTACCATTGCTAGTATTAGCAGTGGCTATTTTCTAAGTCAACTTAATTAATAGCAGGTAATGGACTTCTCCTCCAAGAACTTATCCAATCCTTTTTTAAACACAGCTATAATAGCTGCACTAACCACATCCGTTGGCAACAAATTCCAGATTTTAATTGTGCGTTGAGTAAAAATGAACTTTCTTCGATTAGTTTTAAATGTGCCACATGCTAACTTCATGGAGTGCCCCCTAGTCTTTCTATTATCTGAAAGAGTAAATAACCGATTCACATCTACTCGTTCTAGACCTCTCATGATTTTAAACCTAGCCCATCCCCCCCTTTCCCCTCCACCCCACTCCTCCCTCCCTCCTTCACCCTAATATCTTTGGCCCTCCCAACTTGGCCCTTCTGTCTTTCTGCTAATGCCCCCCCCCCCCCCCATCCTAAAACTTTTCATTCTACGCCAAACATTCCGTCCCCCACCTACCTTGGGAATGTATATATGGTACAATGTATAATTTAATCTATGTTACAATGTTTCTATGCATAAAGCATAAATGTTACAAGGTTTAATTTTAAAAAATTAATGTTACAATGTAAAAATAGTACGACCCATCATACTATTTCCTCTGTTACAATGTGAACCGATGTGATGTACCCCTACGAATGTCGGTATATAAAAGCAAATAAATAAATAAATAAATAAACACCTCTATCATATCCCGCCTCAGCCATCTCTTCTCCAAGCTGAGAAGTCCTAACCTCTTTAGTCTTTCCTCATAGGAGAGCTGTTCTATTCCCCTTATCATTTTGGTAGCCCTTCTCTGTACCTTCTCCATCGCAATTATATCTTTCTATTAACCAGTTAATAGAAAGACAGATGCAGCTTATCTGGTCCAGCACACTCCAGGGTTTCAGAAGCCACAGCTACCCCACCAATCAGTGGTAGTGGAATCTGCACAGAAGGCGGCCAAGAGACTGTGCCCTCATTCTTCAGCTCCCCCTGGAAAGGACCAAAAATTCTTGGATGGTTTGGGTCGAAAGGTCTTTCAGGCCTCTGTTAGTGTCATGCATAGCTGCCTATCAATTATACATGACACAATACCAGAGGAACCTGTGGAAGCAGGTCCAAGGGATAGCGGACTCTCTCCCTCAACAGCAACAAGAAAACCTCACTGCCATTCTCCAGAAAGGCCTCCAGGCAGGAAAACATGAGGTCAGAGCTGCATATGATTCCTTTGAGATGGTGTCTCGCTTATCAGCAACAGGAGTACAT
Source organism: Rhinatrema bivittatum (assembly GCF_901001135.1). Taxonomy (NCBI): domain Eukaryota; kingdom Metazoa; phylum Chordata; class Amphibia; order Gymnophiona; family Rhinatrematidae; genus Rhinatrema; species Rhinatrema bivittatum. Next base: position 418,852,678 of record NC_042616.1, on the reverse strand, counting down.
GCCAGAAGATGGGCCTGGCTTAAGGCATCTGATTTGCAAACAGAAGTCCAGGACAAACTCGCCGATCTCCCGTGTACCGGAGATGATCTCTTTGGTGACAAGATACAAGACGCAGTGGCTCAACTAAAAGATCATCATGATATCCTGCGTCAACTTTCCACAGTGACTACCGAAATGCCCTCCTCTGCTCGAAAACCCATGAGAAGGGACCCTAGAAGACCCTTTTATCGCTAACGCAAGTACTACCCACCTACATCTCGTGTGAGACCAGCCAAACCACCTCAGAGCGGACATCCACGACAGGCCAAGACGTCCAGATCTCAGCCAGCCCCGCAAACGGGCCCAGCCTCTGGATTTTGAAATCTGTCCAGAGAACAGCAGCCATTCTAACAATCCAAGACCAGAATTGCCTGTAGGAGGTCGGCTACACCACTTTATCACCAACTGGCGCCTCATTACAAATGAAGAATGGGTAATATCCATCATAACCCAGGGATACTATCTAAATTTCCTCATGGTACCCCCGGATTCACCACCCAATCCACTGTGGATCCAAAGAGATCATACAAACCTTCTAGAGTCAGAACTGTCCACCCTCCTGAGCGACAGGGCTGTGGAAACCGTTCCCCTGGCACAGCAGGGCAGAGGGTTCTACTCCCCCTATTTTCTAATTCCAAAGAAATCAGGCAGCCTCTGACCCATTCTAGACCTCTGCAATCTCAACAAATTTCTACAAAAAGAAAAATTCAGGATGGTGTCCCTTGGCACCATGCTTCCCTCCTACAACAAAGAGACTGGCTCTGTCTGTTCTCTGGATCTTCAAGACGCCTATGCGCACATTCCCATATCCCCACATCACCGCAAATACCTGCGCTTTAAGTGGGGCATCAACATTTTCAGTACCGGGTTCTGCCTTTCTGACTTGCCTCTGCACCCCGTGTATTTACAAAATGCCTAGCAGTGGCTGCCGCCCATCTACGCAAAATCAGCATACACGTGGACGACTGGCTAATCAAGAGCCAATCCAGGCAAGGAGCTCTCAACGCTCTAGAGCTCACTATCAAGCTGCTACACTCTTTGGGGTTTCTCATCAATTACCAGAAATCCCACCTGATTCCATCTCACCTCCTTACCTTCATCGGAGCAGATTTGGACACCACAGTCGCAAAGGCCTTCCTGCCCAATGACCGTGCAGACACACTCTCCAAACTAGCTACATCTCTGTGCACAAAGAAAACAGCTTCAGCCCATCAATTCCTTACATTGCTGGGCTACATGGCTTCCACGGTCCATGTCACTCCTATGGCCAGGCTGGCCATGAGAATAACTCAATGGACTTTGAAATCTCAATGGCTCCAAGCCACTCAACCTCTTTCATCCCAGATCCATGTAACCCACCAGCTGCGTCTATCACTTCTCTGGTGGACAAACAAAGCCAACTTGCTGACTTCCACTACACTATACTTCCAGCAATCAGTTCCACAAGTAACCTTAACCACAGATGCATCCAACTTGGGTTGGGGAGCTCATGTGAACAATCTTCAAACTCAAGGTACTTGGACACAGCTCGAAGCAAGGTATCAAATCAACTTCCTAGAGCTCCGAGCTATACGTTATGCTCTATATGCATTGAAGGACTGCCTTTCACACAAGACTGTTCTCAAACAAACAGACATTACAGTTGCAGTGTGGTACTTGAACAAGCAGGGAGGCACAGGCTCTCCTCTGCCAAGAAGCTGCGCAGATCTGGTCCTGGGTCCTTGCACACTCCATGTATCTCCGGGCCACTTATCTGGCAAGCATACAGAACGTAGTAGCAGATCGCCTCAGTCGACAGTTCCATCCCCACAAGTGGTCTCTGGATCCTGTAGTAACGAGGAGAATCTTCCAGCATTGGGGTCAACCAACAAATGACCTCTTTGCATCCAACCTGGATCACAAAGTGGACAGATTCTGCTCCCTGCACAGACAGCAAAACACGTTAGCCATGGATGCCTTTGCTCGCCCCTGGAACACAGGCCTCCTATATGCGTATCCCCCGATACCGCTGATAGCCAAAACTCTCGTGAAACTACAACAGGACAAGAGGTCAATGATACTCATACCCCCATATTGGCCTCGACAAGTATGGTTTCCCATGCTTGTCGACCTCTCCATCTGAGAACCAATTCGCCTGGGCACAGCGCCCAATCTCATAACTCAGAACCACGGCATGTTACACCACCCGAACCTTCAGACCCTGTCCCTCACAGGCTGGATGTTGAAAGCCTGATCCTACAACCACTCAATCTTTCAACTAAGGTTTCTCAAGTGCTTGTAGCTTCATGAAAGCCTTCCACACGAAAATCCTATCTTTCTAAGTGGAAAAGATTGACCACGTGGTGCACGCAAAGAGGTATCGACCCCTTTTCCTGCCCCACTCCATCTCTATTAGACTATTTCTGTCATCTTTCAGACTCTGGTCTTCAGATTTCCTCCGTGCGTGTACACCTCAGTGCCATCTCAGCGTATCACAACGGAGTAGGGGATGCCCTGATAACAGCGCAACCCCTTGTAAGTCGGTTTATGAGGGGCCTTTAACAACTTAAGCCCCCTCTATGGCCACCAGTTACCGAATGGGACCTAATTGTAGTACTTACAAGGCTCATGCGTTCCCCGTTTGAGCCTTTACACTCCTATGATGTTAAATTTCTGACATGGAAAATTCTTTTCCTAGTAGCTATTACATCTACACGAAAGGTTAGTGAGTTACAAGCACTTGTCACATACTCACCCTATACCAGGTTCCTCCATGACCAAGTGGTCCTCCGTACTCACCCTAAATTCCTTCCCAAGGTGGTTACTGACTTCCACTTAAATCAGTCTATAGTCTTGCCAACCTTTTTCTCAAGGCCTCACTCTCACCAGGGCAAGAGAGTTTTACACACCTTGGACTGTAAACATGCACTTGCATTTTACCTAGACCGCACCACAGTCCATAGGAAATCCACCCAACTCTTTGTTTCTTTCGATAAAAACAAACCAGGAGTTGCAGTGGGCAAACAAACTCTCTCCAACTGGCTAGCAGACTGTATCAAATCCTGCTATGAAAAAAGTGGGCCTTCCTCTCCAGGGCCAAGTGAAGGCACACTCAGTAAGAGCCATGGCAACCTCAGTAGCACACTATCGTTCAGTACCGATTGCTGAGATCTGTAAAGCTGCAACACACATTTGCAGCACAATACTGCCTGGACAAGGAAGGATGTCAAGACACTGCCTTTGGCCAATCGGTCTTGAAGAACTTATTTCCAGTATAATCCCAACTCCTTCCACCTCTCCTTCCACCTGCTGTGATTTTCAGGCTGCCTCATTTTTCCCAGCAGTACACCAGTCGTCGTGCCTGTTGCACAAGTTGTATGCTGTTGGTCCAACTAAATATGAGTCAGCCTGTAGCTTGCTAATCACCCACATGTGAGGACTTCCATCCTGCTTGTCCTGGGAGAAAGCAGAGTTGCTTACCTGTAACAGGTGTTCTCCCAGGACAGCAGGATGTAGTCCTCACGAAACCCACCCGCCACTCCGTGGAGTTGAGTCCGAATCCGTTTTATTATTTTATTTTTCGCTCGCACCTTCTGCTACAAACGAGAGTGAAGGGAGACCCCTGTGGCTACAGGGATTATGGCATGCTGGGCATGCTCAGTGTGCCAGTCAAATGTTCTAGAAACTTTGACAGAAAAGTTTTCCGTGATAGGGCTCCATCTGCTGATGTCACCCACGTGTGAGGACTACATCCTGCAGTCCTGGGAGAACACCTGTTACAGGTAAGCAACTCTGCTTTATATACTAGGGACAAAATAAAAGCCATTGAGTTACAAAGTGAGAAAGGAGTAACATAGTAAATTATGGCAGAAAAAGACCCAAGTCATCCATCTAGTCTGCCCAGCAAGCTTTATTTATTCTTTTAATTGTTAATGTAACTGCCACTCCATGCAGGTTACTCCCTTATCTTCATTTATATCCTTTAGCCACTAGGGATAGTCTGTTTTTATCCCAAGCTTTTGAATTCCATTACAGTTCTCATCTTAACTACCTCTACTGGGAGGGCATGCCATGCATCCACCACCCTTTCAATGAAGAAATATTTCCTGATATTCCCGAGTCTACTTCCTTTGAGCTTCATATTATAACTCCTAGTTGCTTTCCTTCCATTCGAAAAGGTTTGATTCCCATGCAATGTTTATACCCTTCAAGTATTTGAATGCCTCCAAGCTGCTTGGGTTGCCTTAAAGAAACCTAAGGGGGTCTAATAGCTATGTAACTAACTTATAGGACACTGTCACAAGAAGATGAAGTAAAAAGATGGACATGATAGAAGCCAAAGGATACAATACGAAAGACTGGTGGTGTAAATGGGGATCAAGTTGAGGCAAGCGGGTACTAATATTCTTGTAAGAAGCCTTTCTTGAGCAACTAGGTAAGGAGCCTACTTGCAGCATATAGAAACATAGAATATGACATAAGAACATAAGAAATTGCCATGCTGGATCAGACCAAGGGTCCATCAAGCCCAGCATCCTATTTCCAACAGAGGCCAAACAAGGCCACAAGAACCTGGCAATTACCCAAACACTAAGAAGATCCCATGCTACTGATGCAATTAATAGCAGTAGCTATTCCCTAAGTAAACTTGATTAATAGCAGTTAATGGACTTCTCCTCCAAGAACTTATCCAAACCTTTTTTGAACCCAGCTACACTAACTGCACTATCCTTTACCCCCTTTTGGGTTACCCAGTATTGATTTCCAGGATGGACCCAGACTTTTACAGTTATATTTTGCTCATAAAATCACATTTACCATATGCAAAATGACTCCCCATTATTCTACCCTGGGAATTGCTTCTTCAAATCTGAATATACTAGTCGGTGAATAAGCTATGAATGTGTCTCTGAAAAACCAAATGCATAGCTAATATGTCAGTGGTTCTTAATATAATGGATGCCACATTAACTGCATTGTTAGTATATGGTAAAGTTCATACTATTATGCTAGATGCCAGTTTAGACTTATACATCAATTATTGCTCACAGTCTGAATACAAGGCTCGTAAAAAAGCCTGTTTAAATGACCTTACATGGATATCCTCTTTCCATAAATCTAGTCATCAATGTACATGATTGTAATTTGAATTCTACAAGATCAGAGTACAAATAATGGATCCTAAAAAATTGACCAAACGGCAGACCTGCCTAGGATGATGACTGGGAAACCATAATAGGTTTATATCTGTAGGTTTTCGATGTAATGTTGTACAGATACCATCATCTTCCCGTATAATACACACATCCGGAAATATTATCTTATCCTGTGCTGCTTTCATGGAAAACTGCAGATTGACATCCAAGGTGTTGATCCAAGAGTGGAATGCCAATAACTCATTCCTGCCTAAGTCCATATTATTATTATTATTTTAGATTTGATTGATTGCCATTTCTTACTGTAGTAAATCAAGGCAATTTACAATAAACCGTAAAGTAAAACAACAATAATAGTCAATAAAACATAAATAGTGTGTCAGATAATAAAACCATAAAATTAAATAGAGCATAAAAGTAAATAAATCTTAACCTAAATAAAGAAACTAAAAACAATATTAAAAAGACCCTTGAAATGCTTGTGCAAATAAGAAGCTTTTAAGGGATTTCCAAAACTTCAAATAATTTCTGGTTGTAAGCTTAGGGGAAGAGAATTCAAGATGCTCAGAACAAGGTGTGTAAAACTGGATCTTTATGTTGAAGAGTTGGTTAGTAATTCTTGGTGAATAAAATGGAGAATTCTATTGGAACGGTATGGTTTAATAAAAGTAGCCAAATAAGGTTTATCATGATGATATGCCTTGAATGTTAGGCAATTTTAAATGTAATGCGGGCAGAGATAGGTAACCAGTGGATATCTTATTAAGAGTGGTGTGTCATGGTCATATTTGTTTTTACCAAAGATGACTTTCACAGCAGTGTTTTGAACAATCTGCAGTATGCATAGAGTTGTTTTGGTAAGGCCATGAAAAAGTGCATTACAGTAATCAAGTTTACTGAGGACTAAGGCACATACTATAGTTTTAAGAGCATTGGAATTAAGAAAAGGATGTAATCTGCGGATGAGGTGAAGATAAGAGGATTGAATCAAATGAAAACAAATGTGATTTGAATGATAAATCAATATCTAACCTAACACCTAGAATTTTAGAAATTTCCCAGACTGGAATAGATATCCCATTCATAACTAGAGAAATGTCATCAGTAAATCTACCACAATGGTAATGTTGGTAAACCATTTGGATGTGTAAATATGCTTTTCCTCAAACATCAAAATAGAGGGAAGATGATAGTATTTGTGCAATATGACATTGAAAACCTACAGATAAACATAGTTTATTGTGGTTTCACAGTCATCTCGTCCCACATTATATATTGCTTCCTTGAATTTCTGTACCCACAATGCATGATTCTGCATTTTTTGCATTAAATGTTTAACTGCCAAGCACTTATTTTGTCTATTGCCTAAGGGGGGTGTCCATGCTATTGCAGATCTTGGTCGTCTTCAAAAGAGAAACTTTTCCCTGTAGCCCCTCCCCAGTATCACTTGCAAAGATATTGAACAAAACCAGCCCCAGAACAGATCTCTGAAGCACTCTACTAGTCACTTTTTTCCCTTGGTGTTAATTCCATTTGCCACCATGCTCTGTTGTCTATCGTGCATTCAGTTTCTAATCCAGTATGAAGAGGGACATTTGCCCCCAGATATTTAAGGGACTCATTTTTAAAGCCATTTACAAACACAAAATGAGATTTTATGCACATAAATGGCCTTTTATAAATTAAGGGTGGAGCTGGTACAGGGACATGATTTATGTGCATACTTTCAATGTTAAAAAGTATGTGACATACATGCAGAAAGTTACATTTGCTCCCGTGCAGGTGCAGTTTTCTGCATGTATGTCTGCACTGGTTCCTTCCACACCCATCAGTTTTCAAAGAAGTGCATGAATCCGCTTTGAAATCTTGGGCTAAAATCTGCAGGTAGAAAGTATCCACAGACTTCAGCCTTTGCAGGCTGTTTGAAAATGACCCTCTCCATCTAGTAAGCTTTTCTAAGGCGCCAGAAAATAGCATTTTCCAAGGAATGAGAAGCTTAGAGAAAAGAGGGCATCCATATGAAGTTGAAAGGAGAGAGGCTCATATATAATGGCCCAACTTAAATTGCAATTGTGCAAAAATAGTGGGTTCCCCAATATGATTCTTCTTTCTTAGTTTGTCTCATACTAAAATAGTCGTTAGATATGCAGATGAAATACCAAAGAATTGCAACAAGTGGAACTATCTGCAATTGCTTTCACAAAGTTAATACTCAGAGGACAACTTATTTCAAATTAACTTGTATGAAGAATCATCACATTCCCCACGGATACTGAAACCAACATTTTATAGGCTTTCAGTTTTCTCATCGCTCTGGGTGCACTTTAATCATAGGTCCAAAACATGAAAACTTCTAATTTTGTAATTTTTTATATTTTTGAACTTTTTAAAGTTTTTTTTTATAAAATGAGATACTTCCCCCATCTGGCATAGACCGACATGATACCACGTTTCGCATACACTGCCTCAGGGGCTGCCGACATAAATTTTTCAATCTACGGAAAAGAACTAGTATCTCAAAGTTTTTTACGGATAACAATCCTAACGTATCATGTACTAATTAAATTTGACGCGCTAGGAGCTAGTGGAAACGCTGTCAGGCAAACTTCAGCAGCTGTATTTCACTCAGGGTCTTCTGCTGCTCTCAACGCCGTGATGGGCCCACAGAGCTGAAGACCTGTCACCTCCCAGTTCACCTGCTGCCTCTTGTCTCTCTGTAAGGCCAAAGATCTGCCACTTCCTGGCTTCCTTATTGACTCTTGTAAATTGTACTATTAATAAACTGTTTTCTCAATTTTATCTTTCTTGTCTGCTATATAGCCTCAACTATTTTATGTTCATCCTGCAATGTAGGTAGTCTTATTCATAAAGAATGTGAGAGAGAACTTTTCACTGAGATGGGGTGGACACTTGGAACAGGCTTCTACAGAATGTAATAGGAGCCAAAACAATGGCAGAATTCATGCATACATGGACAGCACAGTAGGAAGGCACAAATATGCAGGTTGAGTGGACTAAGTGACCCTTTCCTGATGATATATTAGATTTGGTTTTTGTTTTTTTTTTCAATTCAGTTTTTATTGAAAGTTTTCTTATGTAATACGTTTTTATGTTCCAGTCATGAGCTATACCACAAGGGTTGGAATTTGGATACTGTAATTTGGATACTGTAATTCAACCTCATTTTTGGCTATTGCTGACTTATTCCCATTCCACTTTTTATCTCTCAGCATTTAATTATTATAGTTGTAGCTTAATAATGTGCTTTTTTTCTCCTTCATAACTAGATCAAGGCCAAAATGTTGTTATTGTTTGGACAGTTCATGCTGCAGAGGTAAATGATTTTACCTGAGAGTATAGTACATCTCATCAAAACAACTTTGTGATGTTACTGAGCATTGTTGAAGCTGCTTTGCCATTGGTTTTTGACCTCATTTGATATGCAAGTGACAGTGACTAGGAAACATGTTGTGGTGATGGAGTCCTTTATCAGGGTCTGGAGTGCATAGTAAATTTACAGGCCGATACAGTACAGTATCATGGCGATATTAAGTCGGAGGCCCCAAAAGTAAAAAAAAAAGTTAAAAAAAATTTTTTTAATGGGCCCGCAGCTCACGGGTTGAAAACCGGACGCTCAATTTTGCCGGCGTCCGGTTTCCAAACCCGTGGCTGTCAGCGGGCTTGAGAACCAACGCTGGCAAAATTGAGTGTCAGCTGTCAAACCCGCTGACAGCCTCCGCTCCTGTTCAAAAAGAGGCGCTAAGGACGCGCTAGTGTCCCTAGCGCCTCTCTTTACCGCGGACCCTAATTTAAATAAATTAATTTACTCGCCTGCTCTCCTGTGATTTTTACTGTATCGGCCCAATAGTTAGATAGAAACCAATTGGTCTATCCGGTCTGTGTAGCTGAGATTCTTCCACTGGTTTTCTTAAGCTAAATAATTATCTTCAGGTTAATTTAGAGTTATACTATTTCACGTCTATGCTAAATTTCATGTAAAAAGATAATTTGTTGACAATCAGGAACAGCTGGAGGATTGTTTCTCAAAATATTATTTAGCAAACCAGATGATTATCATATATATATATATATATATATATATATATATATATATATATAACAATGGAGATACCTGGTAAGTGAAGACCACCAAATCGTATAAACAAAAGTCCAAGTAAAATTAGTTTTTTAAAGGGCTTCGTGGTGAAAATGGAGCCAGGTTGCTATGTTTGACAAAAAAGACCCGCAGCACTGGGCACCAGAGGCGATATTTTAAAATAGAAAGACATGTATGTGAATGACACTCAACACATCACTTACACTTACTTTGATGGGGGAACATTTTATACCACCAAGAACAATTTGAAATGGCTTGCTCAGGGGATACCTTGGGATGGAGATTAACATAGTAAATGATGGCAGAAAAATTCCGTCTGGTCCAGTGGTGCTGCTCACACTGCTAAGGTTGCATTTCAGCTGCCAGCCACAGGATGCGATCACCTGCGAGATTTGTTCTTAAGCAGGACAATCTTTTTTATGTCTTCTTCTTTTGTACTCCAACAGCTTCAGTGGAATGAGGAACCAGTCAGAATGCAGTGTTTACCAAATGTGTTTTATGAGAATATATCCTGTGTATTTTGCTGGACACCTTATCTTGTGGCTTTCATTACCTAGGAGTGGTATGTTTTCCTGTCACAATAAAAAAAAAAAAATACTTTTTTTTTTTTTTTTGAGATGTGTGGAAACTTGAATTCTTTCCCCAGAGGGTGTGGTTCCTCAGGCTGGCAATCAGCCTGTTTGAGAGCTCTGAGCAGGGATGGTTCTATTAGGTGAGGTGAGGCAGCCGCTTCAGGCGGCAAAATATGGGGACCAGCAAAAACTGTTTCTCCCTCCTCCCACGCCAAAACAGTTCTGTGGAATCTGCCTTACCTTGCCGCAGACATGTTTACCAAAGTGCCTGTGGCCCAAAGAGCAGCCCGGCCACACAAGATCCCATCCTGCTGTGATTTGAGTATGTGTGTGTTTGTCTAGGACAGAGAGAGAACTTGTGTTGTGTGGGTGTGAGAGTGAGAGCATGTATGAGAGAGTGACAATCCTATGTGTGTATGAGTAAATGAGAGAGACTGTAGGCATGTGTGCATGAGAGTGAGAGCCTGTGTGTACATGTGAGAGAGTAAATGAGAGAGCTTGTGGGCATGTATGTGTGTGTGAAAGAGAGAGCCTGATGCTGTGTGTGTAAAAGAGGTTTGTGTGAGAGACTTTGTGTGTAAGAGAGAGAGGGTATGAGTGAGTACCTATGTTTATAATGAGAGAGTATGCTTGACAGTCTGTGTGTGAGAGAGAAAGCAAGCCTGTATATGTGTGAGAGAGAAGAGGGTGTGTGTGTATGAGAGAGGGACAGTGTAAGAGTATGTGCGTGAGAGAGAGGATAAAGTTTATATAGCCCACTTTCCTCAATCCATGGCAATCTTGAGGTGACTGCAAATCAAAAGATCCCAAGTATGGAGAGTAGGGAATTTTCTTATTCTTATTAGTTTTAATTGTTGGGTAGTGTGTGTGTCTATTATTTTGAAATAGATTATTGGTTTTTGAGATCTTTAAAAAACATTTTGAGTATAATTATTGCATGATCTTCTATTTGTCAGCTGTTTCAAAATATTTATCTTTATTAGTATAGTTTTACTATTATGACTGATGTGTTATATTTCTTAATTATGATGAAAGGAATGATGATGGTGTTTGTGTTTTCTTTTATTGCACTATATATAGAAATTAGCTTCTTGCAGTTTCCAGTTTGGTTTTTGCTGCACATTTCTATTTATACTTATGGTGTCTTTATTCTGTATTTGGTGAGGGTCCATCTGCATTCTGCCTGTGCCACTGAGGTGAGGTATTCTTCTGGCATGTAGTTTCTGTGAGGGATCTATAGCAGGCTGTTAAGTTTTCCTAATAGGAGGTGTACTGATGTTTTAGGCTTGGTATAATATTTCCAGTGTTGCCTTTTCATAGGTAGAGTTGTTACTGTTTTGAGTGCTGGCATTTAGTGCTGGTTTGCTATGGAGATTTACTATATTGTAATACAGTTTACTCATGGTTTTGTGAGGGCCAAGCCCACATTGAACACACTTTACAATAGGCTTAATACCATATATGTTTCAATATCTTTGGGAGCGACATTGTGGAAGGAATAGAAGGTAAAGTTTGTCTATTTGCGGAATGTACTAAGATCTGTAACAGAGTGGACATGCCGGAAGGAGTAGAGAGAATGACACGTGATTTAAGGAAACTTGAACAGTGGCAGAAGATATGGCAGCTGGGATTCAATGCCAAGAAGTGCAGAGTCATGCATCTGGGGTGCAGTAATACAAAAGAACTGTATGTGATGGGGAGTGAAAGGCTGTTGTGCACGGACCAAGAGAGGGACCTTGGGATAATAGTGTCAAACGATCTGAAGATGGCGAAGCAATGTGACAAGGCAATAGCTAAAGACAGAAGAGAGAAAGGAATAACAAGTAAGAAAAAGGAGGTGATAATTCCCTTGTACAGGCCCTTGGTGAGGCCTCACCTGGAGTACTGTGTTCAGTTCAGGGACAGAGACAGGATGGAGACAATACAGAGAAGGGCCTCCAAAATTATTTTTTTTGGGGGGAAAAGGGTCTCCATTAAATTACTTATGAGGAGAGATTGAAGGGGTGGGGGAAGAGGAGGAAATACGATTAACATGTTTAAAACTGTGTGATTTATCAAGCCAGGTAACTTCTTCTCCTAGCTGAATGTGCTGTGTGCACTTATGATATAACTTTGTAGCCCTTGATCATCTGCATGCCACAATTATTGGTCTCTGAATGCCGGATGCCCCAGTAAAGCTGGGTGTCTGAAATCTGTTCCCTCACAGATGCAGTCCAGTTCAGAGTCCTTGTCATAAAACAACTGTAATTACCACAGGGATGTCAGCACCACTCCCTATGGGTGCCAATTTCACCTAATGCTTCCTGGCAATAGATCTACTGTAAACTCCTGGGATTTTATTAGTGGTTTATTGCTTCTGCCTACACATTCATTCTTAGGTCCCCTGTGCTTTCCATGAGGGACTTGTGCCTGTTGGAATCATTACTTAATATAATTACAGTATAGTGACAAGGTTTTCATTCTCTTCCACCTCTTTGCTTTCTCAGTCAAAATCTGCTTGCTCTTGGCTTATTAAATCTTAAAACTCCATACGGGGCCTGGCTTATTAAAGAGAAAAGTCATGTGCCTACTGTAAACATAGGTTATTTAAGAAAGGGGATTCCAAGTAAATTAACTAACATTTGAGTTTATCACTTTTTGTCTCAGTGTTAGAAAACTGCTTTCTGTTTGATTTCCTCAAATTGCATTGACTAGTCTAGGTCGCCATTTCAGATCCAGCTCAGGTTAATATTAACTGATGGTCGTCACCTTCTGAAAAGCCGGTGACCTTTGTTAAATGAGTTGGTGACTCCCGTCCAGCTCTCTCACACCACCAGCAAAGTTTGGCACTAATTAGCACCACTGTTGTCAGTGTCAGCAGAGTCACCAAAGATTGCACAAGTCTGGAGACTAAATTTCCCTCTTATCCCCTAGAATTCCTCTTTCCAGAGCAGGGGGGAGGTATTTTGGCAGGGCCATGGAGGGGAAGCCTGCACTGCTACTGCCATAAAATTAACCTGTTGGTACATGAAGGATTTTGGCTTCCAGTGTTGTCAATCCAGAACCTTTTGTGAGCACTATAATTAATATACCTGCAAAACACTTCTAAATTATAAAGTAAAACCAGAAAGCTTAGGAAGTCAACATTGAACAGTGTTGGGAACCGGAAGTTACTGGGTAAACTTAATCCAGTAAATTTTAGCATAAATATTCAGTGAGGGGTGTTTCCTACTGAATATACCTGGTTACATTATATCTGGATAAGGGTACATGGATAATTTTAGACCTGCTCTCCAGCCCAATCAGACTTACCTGGCTAAAAGTGACCAGATGGCACTGAATATTGATGCTACCCTTCTCTAATTTTAAATCCTGCCCTGTAACGCCCCCACTCTGCCTCTTTAATCTTGCAGTTTAAACAGGGTACAGGTTTTTGGGGGTTTTTTAATCACCAAATACCGACCAGTGGGAGTTTATATATTATTAAGATGGTGCTGTGTCCTGGCAAGAATTCACAAGCAACCCTCCCCAGGTTTGTCCTGATAACCATCTCTTGATATCTGTTTCATTAAGTCTACAGAGACTAGGGGTGTTGCAGAGGCAGCATTCACAATCTTGGTGGGATTGAGGGACAAAGTCTCCACTATTGTTTGAGTGACATCTACTGGCATGACTTGGAGTGCATGTGTATCTGGTTCTAGGGACCAGTGGTCTGAGGCTCTTGCTTTGAGGACTGTTGGTGCCATGGCTGGACTAGGTGAGGGGATATAAAATACAGGGAAAAAAAAGCCAGAGTAGCTGTTTTATTCAACGTATGTGTTTTCCCTCTGTCAGGTGCTGGCCAGCCTAGGTGTCTGTTACCAGCTTTATGCCAATGATATACAGGTTTATATACCTGTCACTTCCACTATTGACAATGCACTTCATAAGATTTCCCAATGCTTAACATTTGTTAAAAATTGGTTTTTATCCCAGAAATTATCACTCAGTTGGCTCCTGATACCATGACGTATCACATGCAGTTTTGAATATCTGGTACACAAAGCAGTGAATAATGTTGTTCCCAACTGTATTCTTTTCTAAAAATGTATTGCTCTTCCTACACTCTTCATTAGGCTTCTCAAAATGTATTATCTGTACCGTATGTATGACAAGTTTACTTAGATGAGACTAGAGAGAATCCTTAATATCCCAGGCCCTTGTCTGTGTATTTCACTCTGAGTCAGTGAAAAATTCATCATCTTTTTTAACATTTTGCAAACTATTAAAAACCTATCTATACCAGCAAGCATTTTAAAATTTATTTAGGGCCCGCTTATTGTACTTTAAGGGAAATATGTGTGCGCTTAGCAAATTCTGTTTTTATCTCTAAGCTGGCTTTTGATGATATGTGGTCATTTTATCTGTTTGTATGACTGAATGGGAAATTATGCATTATGATTCTGTTTAGCACATTTATTGCTTATTAATCCTGGAGCAGAAGAAGCATTGTGATTTCTTGATGCTTTGTTTTATTTAGCACGTCTATTGTACTACCTCTGGAGCAGAAGAAGCACTAAAATACTTTGTTCTGATGTTTTATTGTTTAGTTTATTCAAGTCAATTTAATTGTTTTATTTGTCATAAGAATATAAGAAATTGCCATGCTGGGTCAGACCAAGGGTCCATCAAGCCCAGTATCCTGTTTCCAACAGAGGCCGAACCAGGCCACAGGAACCTGGCAATTACCCAAACACTAAGAAGATCCCATGCTACTGATGTAATTAATAGCAGTGGCTATTCCCTAAGTAAACTTGATTAATAGCCGTTAGTGGACTTCTTCTCCAAGAACTTATCCAAACCTTTTTTGAACCCAGCTACACTAACTACACTAACCACATCCTCTGGCAACAAATTCCAGAGCTTTACGTTGAGTGAAAAAGAATTTTCTCTGATTAGTCTTAAATGTGCTACTTGCTAACTTCGTGGAATGCCCCCTAGTCCTTCTATTATTCGAAAGTGTAAATAACCAAGTCACATCTACTCGTTCAAGACTTCTCATGATCTTAAAGACCTCTATCATATCCCCCCTCAGCCGTCTCTTCTCCAAGCTGAACAGCCCTAACCTCTTCAGTCTTTCCTCATAGGGGAGCAGTTCCATCCCATTTATCATTTTGGTTGCCCTTCTCTGTACCTTCTCCATCGCAACTATATCTTTTTTGAGATGCGGTGACCAGAATTGTACACAGTATTCAAGGTGCGGTCTCACCATGGAGCGATATAGAGGCATTATGACATTTTCAGTTTTATTAACCATTCCCTTTCTAATATTTCCCAACGTTCTGTTTGCTTTTTTGACTGCTGCAACACACTGAGCTGACGATTTTAAAGTATTATCAACTATGATGCCTAGATCTTTATTCTGGGTGGTAGCTCCTAATATGGAACCTAACATTGTGTAACTATAGCAAGGGCTATTTTTCCCTATATGCAACACCTTGCACTTGTCCACATTAAATTTCATCTGCCATTTGGATGCCAATCTTCCAGTCTTGCAAGGTCCTCTTGTAATGTATCACAGTCCACTTGTGATTTAACTACTCTGAATAATTTTGTATCATCCGCAAATTTGATAATCTCACTCGTCATATTCCTTTCCAGATCATTTATATATATATTGAAAAGCACCAGTCCAAGGACAGATCCCTGAGGCACTCCACTGTTTACCCTTTTCCACTGAGAAAACTGACCACTTAATCCTACTCTCTGTTTCCTGTCTTTTAACCAATTTGTAATCCATGAAAGGACATTGCCTCCTATCCCATGACTTTTTAGTTTTCGTAGAAGCCTCTCATGAGGGACTTTGTCAAACGCCTTCTGAAAATCCAAATACACTACATCTACCAGTTCATCTTTATCCACATGTTAATTAACCCCTTCCAAAAATGAAGCAGATTTGTTAGGCAAGACTTCTCTTGGGTAAATCCATGTTGACTGTGTTCCATTAAACCATGTCTTTCTATATGCTCTACGATTTTGTTCTTGAGAATAGTTTCCACTATTTTTCCCAGCACTGAAGTCAGGCTCACTGATCTATAGTTACCCGGATCGCCCCTGGTGCCTTTTTTAAATATTGGGGTTAGATTGGCCATCCTCCAGTCTTCAGGTACAATGGATGATTTTAATGATAGGTTACAAATTTTAACTAACAGATCAGAAATTTTATTTTTTACTTCCTTCAGTACACTAGGATGCATACCATCTGGTCCAGGTGATTTGCTACTCTTTAGTTTGTCAATCTGGCCTACTACATCTTCCAGGTTCACAATGATTTTGTTCAGCTCATCTGACTCATCACCCCTGAAAACCATCTCCGGAACTGGTATCCCCAACATCATCATTAGTAAACCTGGAAGCAAAGAATTCCTTTAGTCTTTCTCAATGGCCTTATCTTCCCTAAGAGCCCCTTTAACCCCTCTGTCATATAATGGTCCAACCGATTCCCTCACAGGTTTCTTGCTTCGGATATATTTTTATGTTTAAACAATTTTATTGGGTTTTTGCATTTGAAAATAAACAGTACAAGAGAGAGTGGACTCAGATCTTTCCCCAGACAAACAGACCCAACAATAGTTCAACTTTTTCCCCCACAAAGAACCGTACCCGAACCCCCCCCCTCTACCCTCCCCCCCCCTCGTGAACATATACAGTACTGAGGATTCGTGTGAGGAAGCGTCCTGTGTATGGCCCGCAGTGGGGATCTGGCAGACAGTGATTGGGTGGCGATCAGTCATTCAGAATCAAGCTCCTCGCACGGTGGGGCAATTTTTGAAGGTATGGACCCCAGATGGAGGCACATTGACGTCGACGGCTAGGAGAGCCTCGTGCCACCATGCTTTCCATTGTCATCATGGTGTGTAGTTGATTTCTCCAAGTCCAAAAGGAGGGAGCGTCCTGAGACCGCCAAACCAGGAGAATTGTTTTCTTCCCCACCAGACTCGCCTTCTGAAGCATTAGGCGAGAGCCAGGATCTCTAACTCGAAGCGGGGAGATGCAACCAAATAAAAACCACAGAGGGGAAACGGGCAACGCCACATCAATCAGGTCTGTTAAATAATCCGCTATCTTGCGCCAAAAGCCTTGTATTCCGGGACAGGTCCAAAAAACGTGGGACAAGTTACCCACTAATCCTGGGCAGCAGACACAGAACGGCGTGGTGGCAACCGACAATTAGTAAGCCCTTTGAGGTGAGATATATGCCCGGGTTAAAAACTTGTATTGCATCACCCTATAGTACATGTTAGTAGAGATCCTGGCTATGCGCCCAAAGCATACACGCAAAATGAAACCTGTGAGTAGAAACTCACCATCCTTGTTCCAGCGATCAACCAAAGAAGAACAGACATCTACCTGGGTATGCTTTTGTAGGGTTCTATAATGATGGGAAAGAGACGGAGCAGTGGAAGACTCAAAATGAAATACCGCATCTAGGGCCTTAAACATTGTGAGATCCTTGGTTGCCGGAGGCAGGGACTTAAGATAGTGGTGGGCTTGCAAGTAGGGAAATGTATGAGAGGGGCCCAAATCGTAGAGAGTTTGAAAGTCGTTGAACCGCATTAACACCCCCTCTGTAGTCCACAAATAACCTAAATATGTCACCCCCCTGGCCTCCCAGACCCTGAACATAGCGGACTGGGTACCTGGTTGGAACTCAGCATTCCCCCTAAGTGGTAAAAAATATGCGCACATGGTGGGGGCACGCAGGAGTTTAGTAAGACTGCTCCAGGACTGCCGTAGCGGCCGGGTAAGAGCTGAGTGTAGTATGAATGAAGGGATATTGCCCGCTGTTGCCTGCAGGGCGTAGGAGGGAGCCAGTGGGTATAATAGAGTCCGATCAATCGAAAGGGGGGCATAGTGCGAGGAACCCTGTAACCAATTGCGGAGAAGCCGCATATTGCAGGCGAGATTGTAGTTGGCGAGGTTGGGTACCCCCAGGCCGCCCCCCTTCCAAGGATTTTGTAGCCACCGGAGGGGTAGTCTAGACCGTCCCCCTCTCCACAGGAATCTACACAACTCCCCCTCTACTCGAACCAGGTCTTGGTGTTTCAAAAGTAGCGGTAAGTTCTGCATTAAATATAGCCATTTGGGGAGCAGGGTCATTTTAAAAAGGGCCACGCGCCCCGCCATAGAGAGAGGGAGAGCCTTCCAATTATTTAGAGTGGCGTGGGTGTGTCGGAGTAAGCGTGGAACGTTAACTTGGTAGACTAGTTCCGGGTCCGAGGGCAGATAAACTCCCAGATAACGAATACTATCTCCCGCCCATTGTAAAGGAAAGGAGTCTCCCCAATTGGCCCGCAAAGAAGGTGGAGAAGCCAATGCTGAAGACTTGGTCTCGTTCAGCCGAAAGCCAGAAAAGGTCCCAAACGTCCCTATTAATCGTAATAGTGGTGGCAGGGACAAGCGGGGGTTAGTGATAAAAAGTAGTAGGTCGTCCGCAAAAGCCACGGATTTAAGAATCCTGGGATCCATTCAGATACCGCGAATCTCCGGAGCATCACCAATCGCGTGTAACAGAGGCTCCAGTTGCAACAGGAAAAGGAGAGGGGAGAGGGGGCAACCCTGTCTTGTACCCCGCTCCACTTCAAACTCTTCCGACTGGGAGCCATTGGCCACTATGCGAGCCCGTGGGCCTGTATAAAGAAGCTGTATAGCTTGCAGAAAAAAACCCTCAAATCCCATGCGTTGTAACACGTAGAATAAGTACCTCCACTCCACCCTATCGAACGCTTTTTCAGCGTCAAAGCTGTTAGCGAGATAGGGGCGTGACATTTGCTGACTCATGGTCATAGCTGCCAAAATTTTTCAAATATTTGACAATGCATATCGTTGGCGGACAAAACCAGCCTGGTGTTCACCAACTAAGTAGGGCAGACAAGTTGCCAATCTCTCCGCCAAGATCTTTGCCAATAATTTATGGTCGTAGTTAAGCAAAGATATGGGACGGTATGATTCGGTCTGTAGGGGGTCCTTTCCAGGTTTAGGTATTAATATAATGTGCGCTAAATTATCATGAGCAGGAAAGGAACCCCGGGTCACTAATTCCGTGAATGCCAATGCTAAGGGTTGAGACACAGACTCCTTTAATAGTTTAAAAAATTCCGAGGTGAAACCGTCGGGGCCCGGAGTCTTAAAATTCTTAGATCTATGAATGGCCACCGATACTTCTGTCTGGGAGACGGGGGCGTTGAGCATATCCCTATCTGCAGGGGTCAATTGGGGAAGCGATAAGCCTTCACAAAACTTCTGACAAGCACCTGGGTTCCACCCCTCGGATGTATAAAGCGAGGAGTAAAAGGTCCTGAAACTCTGTAAAATAGATGGGGTGTCCCGAACCACTGTCCCGGGAGAGGTGCGTATTGCCGGGATATGTCGGCTAGTCCTAGAAGACTTTATAAGATTGGACATCAGTTTGCCTGCCTTATTACTATACTGGTACAGTTTAAATTGATAATATTGGTAACTTTTCTTTGCCCTTTGATGTAGCAGAGCATTGAGAGCGTGTTGTTTGGCCAGATAGGCGGCCCTGGCCGTCGCCGACTTGGAGTGAATCAAATAGACCCTGGCCTGTCGAGTCTGAGAGCTCAAGGCAAGAATGCGTCTGTCTAGAATTTTTCAACGCTGAGCGGTGTAGGATATAATTTCGCCGCGCAAAACCACTTTAGCTGTATTCCAAAATAAAATAGGCTGAGATACGTGGGCTTGATTATTAGCCACATACTCTTTCCACTTATGTGTGAGAAATTCCTTGAACTTCTCATCTTGTGCTAAATAATACGGATATCGCCAATGTCGTGGCGAAGCGGTAGGGGCCATAAACCTCACCTCCACCCACACTGGAGCGTGGTCGGATACAACTATGTTCTCAATGCCCGCCGCTATAATCCGATGGAATGCATGCGTGCTCATGAGGAAGTAATCAAGCCTAGCAAATGAGGCATGCACCCTAGAAAGATGCGTAAAGTCACGCTCCATAGGGTGCAACGTTCTCCAGACATCGAGCAAGTGTAATTGGGATTCCAGTGTATTCAGACCCCGCCCCGCGCCCGCATCCCAGCCACGGCTCTGCGAAGCATCCAATTGGGAGTCGCGGACAGTGTTAAAGTCCCCCCCCTACAATCATGATATCTGACAAAAAAGGCAGAAGGTGTGTAAACAGAGTACGGTAAAAGCGGGGATCATACGTATTGGGTGCATATAAGTTACAAAATACCACCGTGTTGTGGAACAGTTCAGTTACCAGAATGAGGTATCTCCCCTGGGGATCCTTAATTTCCTTACGAATGGTAATAGGGAGCTGTTTGTGGAATAGGATAGCTACCCCCGCTGACTTGGTGGAGGCGGAAGCGTACCTCACTTCTCCCACCCAAGCCCTACGAAGCTTCACATGTTCTCCGTCCGTAAGATGGGTCTCTTGTAAGAAAGCCACCGCTGCCGACTGTCTTTTTAACAGGGAGAGTACTTTCGTGCGCTTAACGGGCAAATGTAGGCCGCACACATTCCATGAAATCAACTTTGTAGAGTTACTCAAGATATACAACTAAGGTAGTAGAAACCACAGAGTGTTGTGAGATAAAATGAGAGCAGGCCCTCCCAGCCAAGGCCACCCCTTTCTGACACTGATCTCCCAATACAGAGGAAAAAAAAGCTTCCACCAGTAGTCCTCCCCTAACTGCGCCGTTGTAAGTATCCTCTGCTACTACACGAAATCCCCATGTCTCGCCCAGTTCCCCCCTTCTCCCCACCCACCAGAACCCCCTCCCCCCTCGACCCCTTCCCCTGTCCCCCCTCCTTCCCTTCCCAATACCCCTCCCTCCCCCCGACACCTGAGGTGTCCTATACCCTTCCACCCCCTGTTCCTCAATCCATGCCTTCATTTAGAAGGCTAAGAGTCGGATATATTTTAAAAAGTTTTTATTATGAGTTTTTGCCTCTATGGTCAACTTTATTTCAAATTCTCTCTTCGCCTATCTTATCAATGTTTTCTCACAGGGCAAGCAAGATGGTAGTCCTCACATATGGGTAACATCACAGGATGGAGCCCAATCACGGAACACTTTTATCAAAGTTTCCAGAACTTTGACTGGCCCCTACTGGGCATGCCCAGCATGGCACCAACCCTGCAGCCAGCAGGGATCCCCCTTCAGTCTTCTTTTTTCCACGCAGCAGTAGCCTCGCGGTTAATGAGCTCTGCAGAGATTCCTGACAGGAATTTTCTTCATGGAATTACTAAAAGTTAATTTGCCCCACAGGGGTCCCCTCCTTTAACTTTTCCAAGCCATGGTACTCCGGTAGGTTTTTACCCGTTCTTTGTCAATTACCATAGAGTTTGGCCCTCGCAGCCTACTGGCCGTCGACCGTACCGCGGGTCAATTTTTTGCCATGGCGTCGGGGTTCCGTCGGTGCCTGGACTGTAATCGCACCATGTCCATCACAGACCCCCATAAAGTCTGTGTAATGTGTCTTGGACGAGAGCTCGATGTCTTGACCTGCACCAAATGTGCCCTAATGACACTACAAGGTCGCAAGGCCAGAATGGAGAAGATGGAACTTCTCTTCCATGCTCAAACCCCGACTCCGTCCATTGCATCAACGTCGTCAGAACCGGCTCTGTCAACTTCGCGCCAGCATTGACCTCCGGCCGGTGACAGTCCGGCATCGACGACATCTCGGCCTTCGACACCCTCTACTCCCCCTCAGGACCGAGGGGATCGTAGGGACAAACATCGACATCGAAAGTCTTGGACCATTGAGGGATCAAAATCATCGACCTTGACATTGTCCAAGCCGCCGTCGAAGAAACCCTGTCCAGAAAAGGCACCAACCTTTTCGGCGACCAGGTCACCGAGGCAACTCTCACCTGACAGGGTATCGGGAGCCGCGACTCTGCCTTTAACGGTGGTCCCTCCGGCTATGCCTCTGCCTCCTTCTTCTGTTCCGGAGCCAGGACTGCTTGCTCCAGGTCTCTGAGAAGAACTGGACCGAATGGTTCAGGAGGCCATCGACAAGGCGATGAAACGACTCCAGCTTCCACCGAAACCGGTACAGAACTAACCATCGCCCTGATTCCGGCAGCATTGGCATCGCTGCTCTCCAGGATGGAAGCGCTCATTGCCGCTTTTCTACCGATGGACCCTGGGTCACCGATGGCTCCGGTGCCCTCCCCGCTTACTCTGTCATCGAGAGGAGCAACACCGTTCTGCATCCCTCCATTGGGAGTTTTGCCTCAGCCATTGGTGCCGATACGTCCGGCGCCACCAAGCCATCCATCGATGCCCTCGATGCCGGTGCCTTCGATGCCTTCATCAGTGCCTCCAATTATTCCTTCGATTCTTTCGGAGCCTAGACCAGGACCCTCTGGTATCCCACCATCCCGTCCCCCTCTTGTTCCTAGAGGGGCAGGTGCTGATCCCTATGATACCTGGACTGATGATTCCTCCCCAGACACCAATGATTTGCCTTCACCCACTGAAAGTAGAAAGTGTTCTCCTCCAGAGGACCTTTCCTTTATAAATTTTGTGAAGGAAATGTCTGAATTGGTTCCCTTCCAATTACAGATTGAACAGTATGATAGACATCAGATGATGGAGTTGCTCCAATTCCTGAATGCTCCCAAGGAAATAACTTCCATCCCTATCCATCAGGTTCTTCTGGATCTCCTCAAGAAGAACTGGGAACATCCTGGCTCCATTGCTCAGGTCCACAGAAAAGCTGACACTACCTATTTGGTGCAGTCAGCCCCGGGTTTTCAGAAATCTCAATTGGATCACCAATCTGTAGTGGTAGAATCTGCACAGAAAAGAGCAAAGAGATCAAAGCCTCACACTTCATTTCCCCCTGGCAAGAAAGAGAAGTTTCTAGATGCCATTGGTCGCTGTGTCTTCCAAGGATCAATGCTCCTCTCCCGAATTGCCACTTATCAGCTCTATATGACCCAATATAATAGTGTCATTTTTAAGCAGATACAAGATTTCACAGTCTCCCTGCCTCAGCAATTTCAAGATCAGCTCCAAACCCTAAGAACATAATAAAATGCCATACTGGGTCAGACCAAGGGTCCATCAAGCCCAGCATCCTGTTTCCAACAGTGGCCAATACAGGCCATAAGAACCTGGCAAGTACCCAAAAACTAAGTCTATTCCATGTTACCATTGCTAATGGCAGTGGCTATTCTCTAAGGGGTAGATCTTTAAAAAATACGCGATCGCATACTTTTGTTCACGCACCAGGCGCGAACAAAAGTACGCTGGATTTTATAAGATACGCACGTATCCGCGCGTATCTTATAAAATCCGGGGTCGGCGCACGCAAGGGGGTGCACATTTGTGCAACCTGCGCACGCCGAGTCCAGCGCGCGATGCCTGTTCCCTCCGAGGCCGCTCCGATTTCGGAGCAGCCTCGGAGGGAACATTCCTTCGCCCTCCCCCCACCTTCCCCTCCAACTCTCATAACTCAGGATCAGGGCCGACTGTGCCATCCCAACCTTCAATCCCTGTCCCTGACAGCATGGATGTTGAAAGCCTAATCTTACAACCACTCAATCTTTCATCCAATATATCTCAAGTGCTTATAGCTTCACGTAAACCTTCCACGCGAAAGAACTATGCTTCCAAGTGGAAAAGGTTCAATTTGTGGAGCAAGCAAAACAACATCAATCCTTTCACTTGCCCTACCAATTCTTTATTAGACTACTTGTACCATCTTTCAGAATCTGGTCTCCAGACTTCATCTATAAGAGTACATTTAAGTGCAATTTCCGCTTACCATAATCAGGTAGCAGATGCACCTATCTCTACACAACCTCTTGTCAGCAGATTTATGAGAGGTTTAACTCACCTCAAACCACCAATTAGACATCCCGTCACACAATGGGATCTAAATTTGGTTCTATCAAGACTCATGCGCTCTCCTTTTGAGCCCATAGATTCCTGTGATATCAAATTTCTTACATGGAAGACTATCTTCCTCATAGCCATTACATCAGCTAGACGAGTTAGTGAGTTACAGGCACTTGTCACATATGAACCTTACACGAAGTTCTTGCATGACAGAGTGGTTCTCCGTACTCATCCAAAATTCCTCCCCAAGATAGTCACGGAATTCCACTTAAATCAATCTATAGTTTAACTCACATTCTTTCCAAGGCCTCACTCTCACCAAGGAGAGAGGGCCTTACATACCTTGGATTGCAAGCGTACTCTATCTTTCTACTTAAACCGCACTGCAGTCCACAGGAAATCCAATCAACTCTTTGTTTCCTATGACCCAAACAAACCAGGTAAACCTGTGGGAAAACATACTCTATCAAATTGGCTAGCAGATTGCATACAATTTTGTTATGAACAAGCAGGCCTTCCTCTCCAAGGGCGAGTAAAAGCACACTCAGTAAGAGCAATGTCAACTTCAGTAGCACATTATCGTTCAGTGCCAATACTTGACATATGTAAAGCAGCAACGTGGAGTTCTCTTCACACTTTTGCAGCTCATTACTGCTTGGACAAGCAAGGAAGACAAGATTCAGCCTACGGGCAATCTGTCTTAAAGAACTTGTTTCCAGTTTAAACCCAACTCCTTCTACATCCAATGTTCTGTGATCTTCGGCTGACTCATTTCAACAACAATTCTCCAGTGTTGCCTCAATACAAAATGACTCGGCCTCTAGCTTGCTAATCACCCATATGTGAGGACTAGCATCCTGCTTGTCCTGGGATAAAGCAAAATTGCTTACCTTGTAATAGGTGTTATCCCAGGACAGCAGGATGTAGTCCTCACAGAACCCACCCGCCACCCCGCGGAGTTGGGCCTCATACCTTTATTATTTTATTTTTGCTAAAGCTTTTGCTATATACGAGACTGAAGAGAGACACCTGTGGCAGAGAATATCATAGCATGCTGGGCATGCTCAGTGGCCTTACTGGGCCAGTCAAAAGTTTCTAGAAACTTTGAAAGAGAGTTTTCCCACACTAGGGCTCCGCTAGTGACGTCACCCATATGTGAGGACTACATCCTGCTGTCCTGGGATAACACCTATTACAAGGTAAGCAATTTTGCTTTACGCTGCAGCACAATTGCGATCTATGGTAGATTTATCTAATAAGGTTGATATTAAACAATGGATACAACTGGAACAGGCCCAAGTGGGTCCCATGCCTATACAAGCACTCCTGTGGCAATCCAAGTCTACTTGGAGACCCTTAACATATTTGACGCCAGCCTTGAGTAATACCGTACGATTGTGGAAGATCTGGAAGGCTAAACTAGTTGGGACCTCTGATTATCATCAGTTGTCTCGCTTATTTCACAACACTACCTTTAGGGGGGGCATAGATAATCCTCAAGAAGAGCAGGGGATTCTTACTTTTGGACATATTATTATGGGGTCATCTATCCGCGAGTATGAGGTGTTGCACCTACCAGGGCTATCTGGACTAGGCCAAGTGATAGCCTTTGCTCAGATTCGTCATTTCTTACTTACGCTACTACGCCCTAATAGAGTTCATTCAGCAAAAACACTTTTTGAGACTTACTGTGAGCACTCAGGCAAAATGAAGGGTATTCTTTCCAAAATATATAAATTGCTGAATAATCACTCTCCATATTCTGCAGCTCATATACAGGCCTGGCAAAGGGAACTGGGGGAGGAATTAGATCATGAAGAATGGGACTTAATATTCTTCCAAATATCCAAAGTGCCAATTGCCGCCAATATACAGGAGCACTGTTGTAAAATTCTATATAGGTGGCATTTGACTCCGGACAAACTTCATAGAATGATCCCTGCTATCTCCAGTGGGTGCTGGCGGGGCTGTGGACGTATAGCCACATATCTTCATATTTGGTGGCAATGCCCAAAGGCGGCTTCGTTCTGGAAAGAGATTTACGATTGGCTAGCAAGTGTGGTCACGAGAATTGGCGATATGGACCCTAAATGTGTCTTACTCAATATACCATTGGAAGGACCTTCCAAACATGCAAACAAATTCTGCACACAAGTCTTTGTGGCAGCCAGAGGGGAATTAGCTAAGGCTTGGAAGTCGCCAGACACATGCCCTCTTTGGCAGTAGTCCTTCATAGATTATATAGTCATTACCGAATGGCTCGCCTTACTGCTATACAAAATGACACCATGAAGGCAATTAAGATTATTTGGGAACCTATGATACCATGGTTACAAGCCCAGGGAAAATCCTCTCTTGGGACATGGAGTTAGACTCTGGATTTGATATAACTATTCAGTACAGTACGAACTTGTCATATTATCACCTATAACACTTTATTTTTATTTTATTATTTATCTTACATTATCTTTGGTACATGTTTTGATATGGCGAGGCCACCTGGCAAGGAGGAGGGGGGGGGGATTGGGGAGTTATATACAAACTATTAACTGGAAAAATCTATACATATTTAATTGTTTCTATACTTTAATCATAATGAACATAGCATCATTTTCTAGGCATATTGAGTTTTCAGTTGTGAGGACCTGCTGTACTAGATTCATGTTTACTATGCTTGTTATCAATGGAAAGTGCCTCATAGTATCTGTAACTGTACTATCTCTCAAAACTTGTGTATATTTCATGCTGTGTTTAATACCATATATGTATTACAAATAAAAAAAAATTATATATGAATGACTCCAGACTGCCTGTATCAACTGCTAATAAGCAAGTTGCAAATATAAATAAAAACAGAAATACAAATAAAAAGCATGCTTTAAAATGTCTATATGCTAATGCCAGAAGTCAAAAAATAAGACTGGAGAGTTAGACTATCTGACATTAAATGAAGATATAGACATAATGAGGTCAGTATTTGAAGGGGTTTGTATGGCTAAATTTGACTTAGCCAGAAAAACCCCAAGGTTTAAATTTTTCTTCCCGCTTAACAGCTACATTTTAACTGTATAAGTCATTACATGTCAAGTTATCCAGCAAATTCTGATCAGAAAAATCCCAGGCCTAAAGTTAGCCAGATAACTGCGAACCCCCTCCCCCCCCCTCAAAGAACACAAGTGGCTAAATAGTGGGTGGAGAGGCCCTCCCTCCCGATCCTAGCAAATAGAAAATTTAATTTTTTCACTTAATGCACAAATTATGGAATTGTTGCCGGAGACAGGATCAAGGTAATTAGCATAATAATTTTAAGAGGTTTGGACAAGTTCTTGGAGGAAAAGTCTATAAAAACCTATCTAGGTAGACTTGAGAGAGCCCATTGCTTATCTCTAGGAATGCGGAACAAATAGATCTATATTTTGGGATCTGTTGGATGCTTGTGACCTGAACTATCAGGTTTGACCCAGCATGGCACTTCTTATGTTCTTAAAGTGTTTTTGCTTTTTTGTTTTAATGAAGACACTATAGATAACCAGCTTTTTCCCCTGCTTGTTCCCTAATAGTGCTGCTAAATCTAAACCAATCATAGCAGAGCCAGAGATCCACGGTGGACAGCCATTAGACGGGGTGACCGGATTCCTGGTACTGATGTCAGAAGGACTGTACAAGGCATTAGAGTGTGCCCATGGTCCCGGGCAGGCAAATCAAGTGAGAAAAATAAGTATTCTATAAGTAATATTTTGATGATACTCAGTCACCTGGTATTAGTGCTGTGTGCTGCCATGCACAAGAGCCAAGTTAATTGCTTGATTTGTGGCTTGACTCTGATTCCTACTTCTTGGGTTGCTCAGGACTGAGAGTGCTATGGAAGCAGCCCTTAAAGCCCTTGGAGTCCTGGGCTCTGAAAGGATCCATAGAGAGCTGCATGTCATTCGCTTTGCTCGAGGAATGTGACTGCCATGCTTGAGCTAATGTCTTTTTGGGATGTAAAACCATGGGAGCAGCGAACACTTTGGAGCTCTGAGAGAAAGCTTTCCTTTGGTTGATAACGCGAGAAAGAGGTTTCCAGGCCCCTCTCCCCTAAGCATAACTGTAGAAGTGCAGAACATGAGTGAAGGTTTTCTTCATATATTATTGCTTATTTAAGTATTGGCGGATTCATAACTGTTGTAACTGTCTGTTTGTCAACTAGTCTATAAAGTTCAAGAAACCTGGAATCTTTCAGGGATGTGTAACATCTGACTCAATCCCCCTCCCTTCTTCTCATGTCAGGAGATTGCTGCCATGATTGCCACAGAGTTTGCAAAGCAGACGGCGCTGGATGCAGTGACTCAGGCAGTTGTTGACCGCGTGAAGCGGATTCACCGAGACACCTTTGCTAGTGGAGGGGAGCGCTCCCAGTTCTGTACCAAGCATGAAGATATGACACTACTAGTCAGGAACTTTGGGTACCCACTAGGAGAAATGAGCCAGCCCAATTTAACACCCACCCATGGTATGGCACTTTGTGTGTTTGTGTGAGCATACTAATGTGTGCTGACACCTAGCCTAGGCATGGTTCTGAGCTTGTGTGCTAGTTCTGGCCCATATAAACAATCGCCCTTGACATGCTGCTATTTGTGTATGTGTGTCTGATCAGCTGGTCAATATCAGTGCTGTTTGAGTTAATGGTGTACCAGTTTTGGTCTGATTCATCTCTTTGTGTCTCCATTTTTAGGTGGACGTATTTACCCAGTGTCTGTCCCATATTCCAATTCACAGAGCACCAGTAAAACCAGCGTCACCCTCTCCCTTGTAATGCCTTCCCAGGGGCAGATGGTCAATGGAAGCCACAGTAGCTCCACCATGGATGAAATTACACCTACCCTCACCAAGTAAGCACTGCATTTCTTTATTGGGTGACATTCTTTCTTTCTTAAAAAATTTGTTTTTCCTTCAATAAGCGAGTTAATCAGCCATGATGTCTTGGGTATGACATCATCTGGTGGCATGCAGCTCGGAAGCTTCTCAGTATAGCAGAGCTTGATGTTCTGTCCATGCACAGATGTTCCCTCGTGATTACCTCAGTCATCAGTCTTTAGTTGCTTTTTTTTCCACATCTCACAGCGGACGCAAATTTTCTCCCTTCACATCGTTGAGGGCCAAACAGCACTTTTACTGCTTGAAAATGTTATAGAGAGCCCCAAGATTCAAATATTGTTCCTGTGGGCACATCATGTCCGCATCCAACAGACATATAATGTTATTTATGTCTGGGCTTGCAGCATGATCAAGTTATGTTTTAGGACTGCAGCTGCATGACCCCACAGACCAGAAGATTGCAAGGCTGCGGGAGACAAAAGCAGGATCGTCCCAATTGGGAAGTTACATGCCTTCACCCCAACGTTCAGTTCATTCATCACTGGGCCCCAAGCCTTAACATCCAATCCCACAAAAGAGAGCTTCTTCAGAAGGCCTGAAATCAACAATGCAGCACAAGCAAAAAAAACAAACACCCCAAGACTACTGAAGCCAAACCCCAAAATGATCAGACTAGTGCTTCAAGGCCAAAAACGTCCTCGCAAAATAAATCTGCTTCGGCACAAGTGAAAGTGACACATGAGTCAGGCGGATGCCCAAAAACAGCATTGGAATCCCAGGAGATGGACCACAACCTCATGCAAAGCGCCTCAACACAGCGCACATGGGATACACCGTAGCGCACATGGGATACACCATGACGCACATCATTTGACACAGATGGTACCATCGACGCATGGCGCAATGCTACATGACATTGAGCAGCCTCACATAAAGCATGCGTTGAAGAACGATGCAAACATAGGCCAAGCAAAACTGGCGAAGACACTACACGATGCATAGCCATTATACCCGGAGATGTCAAAGGTCCTGAAACCTCACAGGGAAAAAACAACGCATTCGACGCAGGAGGGACAATCACGGCCCACTTCTCAGTCCCATGATCGCCATCATTCTGAGAGAATTTCAGCTCCACGGGAATTGCAGAAAGGTAGACCATCACCGAACCTAGAAGTCTCGTTCGATATAGAACCTATCCTAGAAAATTATATATACACAGACCATGGTCATCCACTCCAACATCACCTTCAGTTATTTCATCGGGTTCATCACAAAATGGTCTTCAAGTATACTCTGGATTATCAACAGTATCCAGACAAAGACAGGAATATCCTCAACTTCAAGAAACATTATTCTACCATAATGAAACTGACTTTAAAGAGCCTGAGGTACAAAGGTCTCTACACTTCCCAACTTCAGATATACATCTAGCTGCTCGTACCACAGTCGCATTCACGTAAGAGGCAGCACTCTTCCTTGCCAACACAAAAGCTTCAGAGAGGAAGACCTGCCCCAGTTTCTCCAAGGCAGAGTTCAGCTGCAGTGATGCAACAAATCTCAGCTATATTGAAGGAATTTTTCTCAGTCCGACATCCAAACATCAGTCCACCAAGGTTCCAACATCCCTTACTAGACTTAGATACTGAGGAATGGGATCAAAAGGGTACTCAACCCAGAGCAAACAACCTGATGAGCCCTCATTCATCAGAGGTTTCTCCTGCTCCAGCAAAAGATCCAAACAGAGAGAACTCACTTCTTTCGTATCATTCTCTACCTAGGTCACCAATGTCTTCCACAGGTCTCCCCTCAGATGAACCAGAGGACCATACATCGCCCTCGGAGGATTTAACATACTCCAAATTTGTGGAGAAGATGAGAACCAGATTAAATGTTGAAATAGAAAATCCCAGATCACCGCAAAGAGGTCTTCGGGATACTAAAGATTTTGGATAGTCTGACCGAACCAGCAGCCCTTCCACTGCATGCTGTCTTAGACTCAATTCTCCTCAAATCTTGGGAATCCCCACAGACCAATCTGTCAGTAACCAGAAGTTAGACTTGAAGTTTCACCTCAAAAAGTCGCAATGTTTTGGCCCTGTTAATCTACCGTATGCATCGATTGTAGTAGAACCTGTGACGGAAAAAACTAAAAAGTCAAAACTTCACGCAAGCTCCCCTCTGGGTAGAGATAACAAGATATTAGATGACTTCACGAGGAAAATCTTCATGCTAACCTCCCACATTCAACAACATCAGTTTTGCATGGTGCAATACATATATGAGTGCTTGCAACAACTCAAATCCTTCATATGTTCTGAAGCTGGTGAACAAAAACACCTCAGACACAACAGGACCTAAAAGAAGGAATTCAACATCACGTATGTTCAATTTATGAAGCATTTGAAACAATGTTGAGGACATCTGCTTCTATAACGACATGTAGGAGCACTTGGTAACGAGCAAGCACAATTAGGGATGATGTCCAAGAAAGACTCAAAGATCTCCCCTGTTTAGGGGACATCTTGTTTTGGGACATACTTTGTGAGACAGTGGCACAGATAAAGGAGCAGAATGTGGCCGTGCAGTCTCTCACACTGTAATCAGACCAGCCTACACCATTCAAGCGATTATTCCCACAATACAAGAAATCCTACTGCCAGCATAAGCCCTACAAACAATATATCCAATATAGGGCGCCAATCTACCAGCAACCCCGCCCACAACCTCCACAACTTTTACAAAGGGGATCTCCACGGAACTGTAGACCTTAGAAACCTCAACAGCAGACAAACTCTAAAAACCAACAAGGATTTTGAAGAGTCCAGGCCACAACCACAGGCTCTGGTTGGGGGCAGGGTCATCAATCACTTTTCAGCTTGGGCCCAAATAACTACCAATTAGTGGGTTCTGAAGATAGTTCGGCATGGCTATTACCTTCAGTTCACCAATTTACCAAGGTTGCCTCATGCAGCACCACTAACAAAAATAAACCTCAATCAGGTTCCCTTCTTGAACCTAGAAGCACAGAAGCTTTTAAAGCAAAAACGATTCAATGCATTCCACCTTTTTACAGCAGCAAGGGATTCTGCTCTTAGTATTTCCTCATTCCCAAACATACTAGAGATCTTTG
Source organism: Rhinatrema bivittatum (assembly GCF_901001135.1). Taxonomy (NCBI): domain Eukaryota; kingdom Metazoa; phylum Chordata; class Amphibia; order Gymnophiona; family Rhinatrematidae; genus Rhinatrema; species Rhinatrema bivittatum. The sequence continues at coordinate 418,820,975 of NC_042616.1, read as the reverse complement.
CCCAATTCTAGATCTCCATCCTCTCAACAAAACAGTTAAAAGAGAAAAATTCAAGATGACAACTCTGAAGTCCATTTTGCCCTTCATACAGCTGGGTGTTTGGATGTATTCACTAGATCTGAAAGATGCGTATGCCCATATTCCAATTCACCATTTCTGCTGGCAGTACCTTTGCTTCCAGGTGAGCAACAAACATTACCAGTACAAAGTACTCCCCTTTGGACTCTCCTCTGCCCTGAGAGCTTTCACAGTGTTTAGCAGTGGCTGGAGTTCATCTTCACCGAAAGAGATTACAAATCTTCCCCTATCTGGACGACTGGCTGTCAGTTTCCTCGAATCCCACAGATCTACATAAGGACCTTCGGATCACAATCCAATCCTTAGAAAGGCTAGGACTCCTCATAAATTACGAGAAGTCAAACCTCCAACCAAGAATCCTCCAACCAACATAGACTCCATGCGAGAAAGGGCGTTCCTGCCCGTCGACAGAATAAATCACCTACACCACTTAGCTTTACATTTATAAAGCAAATCCAGAACAGCGGTACACAAATTACTAGTATTATTAGGCCACATTGCAGGGGCTATTCACGTAGTGTGTGTCTGATGTGCCTGCACATGCACAGATAATAGCAGGGCTTGAAAAGACAGTGGTGTCAGATGTCCCAACCACTTTCCACCAAAATATTTATTATACCTTCAGTGAAAAAGGACTTAACTTGGTGGGTAAAACCGAAAGTGCTAAATCAAAATGCCCTACTAATGTTCAAACACATCCTGACAGAGAAAGCAGTCATGGTTCACACAGACAACCAGGTAGCCATGCTTTACATAAACAAGCAAGGAGGATTGGGTTCTCTAAGTCTGTGCATGGAGGCGACTGATATAAGAATGGGAAGCCCAACGCTGTATTACATTTCAAGCGACGTACATGCCGGGAATAGCAAACATTCAGGCGGACAGACTCAGCAGAGTTTTTCATCCACACAAGTGGGCTCTGGACCCATAGCTGACAGGATGTTCGCCAAGTGGGGTACTCCCAGCATAGACCTATTCGCAACTCAATACAATACAAAGCTGCAAAGGTACTGCTCTCTTCTTCATTGTTCTGAAAGCGAGGCACAGGATGCGTTCCTTCTTTTGTGGTCAACAGGCCTACATTATGCGTTTCTTCCAATTCCACTCTTGACTCGAACAATACAGAAGTGTATTCAAGATCGAACAGAAATTATTGTCATAGCTCCATTGTGGCTGAGTCAACCATGGTACGCATATCTTATGCAACTTTCAACACAAACACCGAAACTCCTGGGGAACCAACCAGGCCTCCTCACTCAAAAGAATGGGAGGAACCCTCCTACCAATTCAAGAAGTTCTTCTGTCCTGAAGAAAACCATCAACTTGCCATAATTATTCATTCAAATGGGCTCATTATATTCACTGGTGTTGCTTGTAGTCAGTTGCAATATTCTCCCAGATTCCTACTTGACTAATTTTACTGTCTGTCCCAGAAAGGATTACGAACAACATCAATGAGTACATTTGCCAACAAATGATACCTCTCTAGGTAACTATAAATCAGCTCTTCATGAGTATAGGGAAGCTATTAATAGCGCTAAACGTAATTTCTACTCGGAAAAAATTCATAAATTTCAATTTAATTCGAGGTTGCTGTTTTCATATGTATCCGAGCTTACCCAGTTAAAAGGAAAGTCTTCTTTTGGGTCCTCTAACCTAAAAGAAAAGAGCGATGAGTTTGCTCTCTTTTTTAAGGAAAAAATTTTAACTGCTTTAAAAGAGGTTAATAGTCAAGATTCTCATAAGATTATTTTACCAATGAATCCATCAGTAAGTTGGCTATCTTTTGAATCAGTTTCTTCTCTAGAAATTCTTAATGTAATAAAAAAAATGAAGCCTGCCAAACATCCCTTAGATAAGATGCCCATTAAATATCTTAAGTTAGTGCAAGATATTATTGCCAAACCATTAGCAGACATAGTAAATCTATCATTGGAAGAAGGTGTTTTTCCTGATTGTCTGAAAAACGCAGTGGTTAAACCCATTTTGAAAAAAGCACATCTAGATCCTGAAATGCTGGCCAATTATCGTCCAATCTCAATACTTCCTTTTTTGGCCAAGCTTTTGGAGAAAGTGGTGAATCAACAATTAATGGAATATTTGGAGGATCACCAATTATTGTATCCAGCACAATATGGTTTTAGGAAGGCCCATAATACTGAGACCCTTTTGATTTCATTGTGTGATACCATTCAAAGAGGATTCGACCAGAATACTTCTTATTTATTGATTTTACTAGATATTTCAGCGGCGTTTGACACTGTTAGTCATGACGCACTTGTTTTAAGACTTCAAGAGATGGGACTCGCTGATACCACTTTGGCTTGGTTTAAATCTTTTCTCACCAATAGATCTTATGTGGTTCAGCTAGGAACAACCAATTCAAAAACGGTTGATCTCCAAACGGGAGTTCCTCAGGGATCATCGCTTTCTCCAACCTTGTTTAATGTCTACATGGCCCCGTTATGTAGACTTTTATCAGGACTGGGTGTGGTTTATTATTTGTTTGCTGACGATATCCAGATTTTGATTCCCATAAAAGATTCATTAGTGGATACGTTAAAACTTTGGGATATCTATTTTAAGTCAATTAAACAGCTGTTGACTCATATGTCTCTAGCCTTAAATAATTCAAAAACAGAAATTCTTTTTATTTCTAATAAGGTTTCTGAGAATAAAAAAGCAGATATTTCCACTCTTCCATCAACTCTTAAGTTTCTTTATGAGGTTAGAGATTTAGGTTTCATTCTGGACTCTGAATTAAATATGAAAGCATCTATTAAAGCTACGTTAAAAGATGGCTTCTATAAATTAAGAGTTTTAAGAAAATTGAAGCCTTTACTACACACGAATGATTTTCGAATTGTACTCCAGGCCTTGATACTTCCGAAAATAGATTATTGTAATGCTTTGTTTTTGGGTGTCCCACTTTCTACTATTCGCCCTCTGCAATTATTGCAGAATGCGGCTGCTCGTTTATTGGCTAATTCTAATAGATGTGATCACATTTCACCTGTGCTGATGAAGTTACATTGGCTTCCGGTACATTATCGTATTCAGTTCAAGTGTTTGACACTTATTCATAGAGCCATCTACGGCTCTAACTCTGAATGGTTGAACACTTCTTTACATCTACATGTGCCAGCTCGGAACTTGAGATCACTGGGACAAGCTTTGCTAACTATTCCATCTCCCAAATTGGTTCGCTTGGGTTCAGTCAGAGAGAGGTCTCTCTCCCTGGCAGGGCCCAAACTTTGGAACTCTTTGCCTACTGATATTCGTCTTGAGGACAATATCAATAGTTTTAAGAAACAATTAAAGACCTGGCTATTCCAGCAGGCCTTTAGCCAAATTAATTGATCTCTTGTTAGGTTCTGTGATTTGGGGAAGCGTGCCATTGAAAGAATAGCGATGTGGGATGACTGGGTAACTTTTTGGTGGGCTATAGAGGCTGATGGGTTTGTATTTTTTATTTATTTTTTTAAATGTGCTAGTTTTATATTACTGTTTTTTGTTTTTACTTATGTATTTTTTTAAAAAAGTATGTAAACTTAGATTAGTTTTTATGAAGAATGTTTTTTTTTGAATTTGGTACTGCAAATTCAATGATTGTTAACCGGCTTGATATATATTTGAAAGTCGGTATATAAAGTTGTATAAATAAATAAATAAAATAAATCACAGCTTATCACCATGAGGTGGACGGATACCCTATATCTCCATGCATCCATTGATATCTCGCTTCATGAAGGGCCTGATACGCATGTTTCCACCAGTGAAGAAGCCGCCTATTCCATGGGACATAAATGAATGTTTATATGTTTATTTATATTCCGCTTTTTGCACTTTTTTCAGCACTTCAAAATGGATTACATTCAGGTACTGTAGGTATTTCACTATCCTCAGAGGGCTTACAATCTAAGTTTGTAACTTGCCTAAGGTCACAAGGGCAACAGTGGGACTCAAACCCTAGTCTCCTGGTTCATAGCCCACTGCTCTAACCACTAGGCTACTCCTCCACTCCTAAATGTAGTGTTAACAGTGCTCATGGCAAGCACCTTGGAACCTCTGTCGACTGCGCATCTTAAATTCCTTACATTCATAATAGCAGTCACATCAGCAAGAAGAATAAGTGAACTACAAGCATTAGAACATTTTCCACCTTATCTGCAGTTTCTCCAAGATAAGGTATTATTACATCCACATCCAAAGTTCTTGCCTAAGATAGTGTCTGAATTTCATCTTAACCAATCAATCTCTCGACCGACATAGTTCCCTAAACCACATAAGAATGAAAGGGGAAAAAACTCTACACACCTTGGACTGCAAACTACAAGGAAAGAACTCAAGAACACTGGAAGCCTCAATAATGTTTTGTCTCCTATAATCTTAAGCTGGGAGTTTCAGTCTCCAAGAGAGCTCTAGCCACCTGGTTAACAAAATTGTATACATCATTGTTATGCCTCAGTTTCTGTTCCCCTTTCGGGAACAGTAAAGGTGTATCAGATACGAGCAGTCGCAGCATTCTTGGCACTACAGAAAGACATTCCTGTAGAGGATATCTGCAAAGCTGCAACATGGTCCTCTATACATACTTTCACGTCTCACTGTTGCCTGGACAGACTTTCGGAGTCCGATAGTGCCATGGGTAGGGCAGTGCTAACTAGGCTAGGAGACGGGGGCTAGATGTTGCCACATAGGTGACTGGGTTGCAAAATTATAAATAACTAAGTATATATAAATCATAATGATGAATAAGAAGAGGAACATACAAGCCTTCCTCTGGAAGCAGCAATTCTCAGCTTGGGACTCCCCAAGACAAATGGCTGATTCACTCACTTATCGACGGGAAAAAAGCAAGTTTGCTTACCGAAAATGGTGTTTTCCATAGATAGAGTGAATCAACCATTCGGTTGCACCCACCTCCCTGGCAGTTTCTAGATACATGGTCCGATCATGGCCTAAAATCTTTAGTACCAACTGAAGCCCGACGACTGAAGTAATCGCGCAAGAACATCCAATTATGGGCAGCGTGTCAAGCTCTGCTATACTGAGAAAGTTCCGAGCCATGCGCCACTGGATGACTTTGCGCCCAAGACAGCATGGCTGATTCACTCTATCTACGGAAAACACCATTTATGGTAAGCAAGCTTGCTTATACCGCAAACTTTGTGTTCAGAGCGGTTTACATAAAACATATATAAAATAAACTTTAAATACCAATAATAACTACCAAAAAGTCATAAAACAATACTATATATACATTTCATACATTGTCCTGTCCAAATGCCTCCTAAAAAAGCAATAGCTTCAATTCTTTTGTGAATACCTTAACATCTACCTCTTTGAGCAATTGGAGGGGTAGTGCATTCCCACCACTGCGGGCCACACAAGAAAAACCTCTAGCTCTTGTTTGTTGTAATTTATAATCTCTCTGAGAGGGGACCATTATGAGTTCTTGATCAATTGACCGCAAAGTTTGTGCTGGTATGTATTTAATCAATTTAGCTTGAAGAACACATGGTGACTCTCCATGTAGTAACTTAAAGATTATAACCATTAATCGAAATTGCATCCTAAATTTAATAGGCAACAATGCAAACTCTTCAAGGCTGGGGTAATATGATCAAGTTTTTATAAGCCATGCTGCAGAATGTTGTATTAATTGTAATACATGCAATAACTTGTCAGGCAGTCCAATATAAATTGTATTACAATAGTCAAGATGACCAAGAACAAGGGACTGCAAAACAGTGCGAAACATATCTGTTGGAAGCAAATATTTCAATGGCCTAAGCATTTTTAGCTTATAAAATGCTATCTTTGCTAAATGCCTTATATGATAATTCATACTGAGTTGTTAGTCAGTCTCTCTCTCTCTCTCTCTCTCTCTCTCTATATATATATATATATATATATATATATATATAAAAATATATATAATATGTATGTATATATATATACTCCCAAACTTTTTATCTCAGATAAAATGGGCAGCATCACTCTCTCAAAATTTTTAGTTAAGGAATTTCCTTCCAAAAATGTTCTTCCTACCCAAAATAATCTTGTCTTTAAAACTTTTAATACAAGACCATTACTACCTAACCAGTTTTTAATTTCATGCCTACACTTATTAAACGTTTCTATGGGAATAGCTCTAGTTACTTAACTTGGAATATATAGCTGAAGATCATCAGCATATAGATAGTATACTACTCTTAAGTCTGCAAAATGGGATACAAAGGGGCAATTTACAGATTAAAAAGAACCAAGCCCTGCGGGACTCTAATAGATAACATCTGCCACGGTGAACTTTGGTTCATTACTTGTACAGACTGCTTTCTATTATCAAGAAATGATGCAAACCATTATATACTATTTCTTTAATCCCAATGGCTCGTAACCGGGACAGTAATATCCTAGGACTCACAGTATCTCATGCACTGGAGATGTCCAACTGCACCAAAATTCCAGTCATTTCATGCTCCAAGTTATACAACAATGTGTCAAATAAAAATATCAAAACCTCAGTATTATGATTCTGCTGGAACCCAAATTGGTTCTTGTCAAGGAACTTGTGCTCCATCAAGAAATCATCTAGTTGTAGCAACACACTTTTTTTCTAAAATCTTTAACAGAATGGGCATTTTTGATATAGGCCAATAATTGGTAACATTATCTGCAAGCAATGTACAATCTTTCTGATTGGCCTTACAGTTTGTTTTAATATACTAGGGACAATGCACTCCTTTAAGGAACAATTGATCACCCTTTGTATTATTTTAAAAAAGTCGTCTTGCAATGTTTTATTAAATAAAATGGGCATGGGTCCAACAGTGATGATGTATTCTTTAATGAATTTACAACTATGGCTATTTCCTTCAAGAATAAAGGAAAAAATGCCGTTCACTTAATATCTGCTTCATTAACTACTTGCTCATCACTGATTTGCAGAGTCTTTCCCAATTGGCTTTGTATACAAGTTATTTTTTTTTTTATAATCAGCTAATTGATCACAGTCAGGGATGTTTTTGTTCAGGCCCTATAGATCTCTTATAGTAGAACACAACTCCAAAGACTGATTGAGAGAATTAATTAATGACTGGGTATAGTACTTTGATAGTGGTGCTTGATATTGCCCATCTGGGTGCACACACAGAGGAACCATCCTCATGCCGTGGCATGTTCTGCTCATCCCGCAGGGCTTTGCCCACCTGTATCAGGTAATGCAATAGTAAAGATAGGCGGGACGACTTGCATCTGGATGGCTGCTCTATCCTTGATTTCCTTGGGGGCGAGCTGCGTGATATCTATGCTGAGGACACCGGTGCCGCTGCTGCTACCCTCCGCTTTTCCTCCATGGCCCCCATTTTTTGCCGAATTATGCTTTCTGTTAGGGGTCTTTTGGGCCCTTGTCCCATGCTTCGCGGTTCCCTCGATGGAAAGTTTTGCTCCTCAAGGTGGCCCGGATGCCCTACCTCCTCCCCGTTGGCTTCTAGCTCCCCTGCGGTCAGAACTGCCAGCAGGCGGGAGGACCTTGGGGTTGGAACCAGAGGGTTCCGCACCAGTGGGCACCTCGGGGACAGGGGTACTAAAAGCCTTGCAGCACACTGTACTGGAGTCTGCCTAGCTACAGCCAAGGAGTCTGACCTCAGGGACATTGTACAAACGTTGGCAGTATCTCCTAAAGAGTCGAGTATCAGCCGAATCGTGAGGCAATTAAAGTAGAATAAAAGAAAAGGGAACCGGCCAGAGCATGCTCTAAATTCAGGGCCAAGAGGCAGAACAGCCCCAGGACCCGACACAAAGTACCCCCAGAAAGGAGCAGTCGCTCAGACTTCCTTGGCGGAAATTATTCACTTATAAAGAGCTGTGCAAGGTTAATAAATTTAAGAGGGGCTCTTGCTGCCAAGGAATCCCTGTCTTTTCTATTTTTTTTTAAAGAAAAGAGAGGGATAGGCAGATCCAGTTTGGAGACTCGAAGCCGTGGAATCCAAAACTGCTCAGCTCGGGGCCAAGGAGGAAAGAGGCTGGCTCAAGGGTGCCAGCGAGATTTAAATTTCCCGCTGGCCGCCTCTCCCCTCAGCCATCGGGTAGTCTGGCATTGGGGTGCACCTTGAAGACATCACAGCCCCTGACACCGGGCCAATCAGGGGGAAGCACCGTCATCAAGGCGCCGCAGCACAAGGCCGGTGCCATTCTTGTCGCCATGCAGAGGGGAAGGGGGGGGGGCGAACCCTCCAGGGGGCAGCCGCCAGCACAGGTGCATCGGGCGCCTTGGTTATTTACGGCGCCCACACACCCGTGCTGGGGAGGCCGCACATCTTGAGCTTTCTATTCTGAGGAAAAAAACTGGGAAGAGAGAGAGCAGTTTTTATTGTTTGTTCTACAAATTTGCAACCAGTTCTTTTAAGACGCAACAAGCATGATTTTAATGATCCTGATCAATACATAGCAATTTGTTTTCTGGCACTTTTCTCTTCGCTTTCTGATATTGTTCAAAAGCTGAGAATCGGTGCTTTCAATTGGGATTAAGTTACATGAGCAGGAATATATATTTTTGGATAAATATCTGAACATTAAAATTTGTGTATGCTAGACAATAAGGATTTCCTACTCCCCCCTCCTGTCCCCATCACTACACTTGCTAATGCTTAAAAGATAGCATCCACTTTGGGCCAGGCAGTATTTATGATACCTAAAACCAGATTGCAGTCAAACCCCTTCCTATAAATCAGACCCATCGCATTTTTTGTCACCCTCGTGAGACTGCTGGTTTCATAGGAGAGATTTGAGTCACCCATGCATGTTTTCCTTTCTCTGTTTCAAATCTTATTTATGTATTTAAAGGCTGCATTGTGGTGGCTTTGCTATGCCTATAAAGGTTTTCTTTAGGTCCTGCAAGGGATCCAGGAGGCTTGCAGTAACTGGCCCATGGTGTGACTCATGAGTTCTGCAGTGTAGGTGTGACAAGCCTACAAATAGCACTACATACAAAAAAGGTTTGAGTGTTTTTGTGCTTTCTCCCAGTGTAATAACAAGCTTGCGGTGCATCAGAGGCTGTGAACCTTTTTAAACAAGCTGCTAAAACAGTTCATTTGCAGCAGAGAGTGACAATGAAATGTTTAACTTTTTACAAGCCCTAGCTCTTGTCTGGAAACAAGCTTTTTGGAACTTGATCTGTTGTAGAGACCAACTGTCTCATCAAAAGCAAGAATAAGATTACTTAAAGAGAGAATTTAGTTTAATAAACGTGGCAAGGATCATAAAGAGAGAGGGGGAATCCAAGGACAACTGAAAGAACTGTTCAAGCAGTGAAAAGCACAGTTTTTACATAAACATGCCATTCAGAAGTATGTACACTCAGGTTTGGATTTTTCTAGCCTGCTAGTTTGTTCCTGCTTTTTGGACTTTCAGCTCATTCAGAACTAGGGCTGAAATCTGGTGCCATGAGCTCTCATTCACAAGTACCCAGGGTATTTTCCCCTGTTTTACACCTGCATCGAATTTACTTATCTCAGCTATTGCAACATCAGTCTGCGGTGGGCCCTGCATTCATGAGTCCTTTGTCCAGACAATAATTATCAGTACTGCATGTTAACTGGGATTCCCTCCCCCAGAGGCTATGATAAATCCTGCCACTGCATCATCCCAACCCTGGCCAACAGGCCGATACAGAAAAACGTGCGGGAGAGCCGGCGAGCGCCCGCTCTCCCAGCGCACACAGGCCACTCTCCTGAGCACGTGATTCAGGAGGGTGGCCTGTGCAAATTAGGGCCCGTGGTAAAAGGAGGCACTAGGGACACTAGCGCATCCCTAGCGCCTCCTTTTTGACAGGAGCAGCGGCTGTCAGCGGGTTTGACAGCCAACGCTCAATTTTGCCAGCGTCGGTTCTCGAGCCCGCTGACGGCCATGGGTTCAGAAAACGAACGCCGGCATAATTGAGCGTCTGTCTTCTGACCCGCGGGCCACGGGCCGATTTTTTTTTTTTTAATTTTTACTTTTTTTTAACTGTTGGGGCCTCCGACTTAATATTGCTATGATATTAAGTCGGTGGGTGTACAGAAAAGCAGTTTTTTCTGCTTTTCTGTACACTTCCCCGGCGCTGGCAGAAATTAACGCCTGCCTTTGGGCAGGCGTTAATTTCTGAAAGTAAAATGTGCGGCCTGGCTGCACATTTTATTTTCTGTATCGCACGGAAATAACTAATAGGGCCATCAACGTGCATTTGCATGTTGCGGGCACTATTAGTTTCGGGGGAGTTGGACGCGCGTTTTCCACTTGCTATTACCCCTTACTGTATAAGGGGTAAAGTTAGCGCGTCAAAAACGCGCGTCCAAATCTGGGTTAACAGTGCGCTCCACCGGCACGCACTGTACTGTATCGGCCTGAAAGGAAATGGAAAACCTGACCTGGGAATCCAACCCAGGTCCTCTTCATCCTGTCGGAGCAGTCCAGACACATGGGTTATGCCCACTTACCAGGAAAATGGAGACAAAGATCAACAGGTTCAGTGACATCATCCCTTATAAGCATCCATGCTGACCTCAGCCTGCCAGTATTCTCTGTCTCCAGCAGATGGTAGGTATGCATCCCATGCTGTTGACTTAAGCCTAGTTAGGTGGGATGAAGTGGACATTTTTGGCAGCTCCTGCAGTGAAAGATGCATTCTCTATCCCTCAGTTGGGCTTTGCCCTGGGGATGAAGGACATTTAAATTCTGAGCCTATTCTTGAAGTGCAAGTTTTTACTGCCTCCCTCAGCTGAGCAGCACCAAATCCCAGGGGGTTATCAATCAAGGGCTGGTTACTAGGAATCTTTTCTGGTTCTTCTATTTTTTTGCTTTTTTCTCCCCTCTTTCTCTATCTCAGTCCCCGTCCCCCCCCCAAATCTGTTTCTTCCCCCTAGCAACCTTAATGTAAAACCAAAACCCAAAGGCAAGCCCTGGTTATTGCTGTGCAGTCAGTAAAGTTCTTTAAAACAGTCCTGCAGAAAGATCATGCAGTGATCATTGGCAGGTCTAAGGGAACTCCTGACTGCTGCAGAACACAGGAAGAAATCCGTTCTCTGCAGTAATTATGGAGTGCATCAGTTGCAGGCTGCGGCAGTGGCTAAGCTATGCTGTGCCTGTTTGGAAGCATAGGGTCTAGAGTGGGGCAACGATCAGAGATCTCGGGGATGGAGGGGGGGACACACATCAAGGGCAGTTAGGTGAGCTCCATGATAGGAATGGTGCCCATTTTAAACCTTAGACCAACAAAGCAACAAGGAAGGCTATCTAAAAAAAAAAGCCGTGAGGGCAACAAAATGGGTTAGAAGCCAAATGTCCGATCAGAAATTTTTATTTCATGGAGACGTGTTTCTTTTAGCAAGCCCGACTCTGGCCGAGTTTCACCCCCTACACTGGGGCTGTCTCAGGGGCTAAAATACACAAACAACATATACAACTCAACAATAATAAACAAATAAAGTAATCAAAATCATAATTATGACATGACAAATAAACAAGACATAATGGCAACATGTAAAGCTGTGGGGTGATGATTATGTACATATGGTTGTGATAATTGTATTAATAAACAGTACTCATGAAACCTTGTAGAATATATAATTTAGGAAGATTAAATTCATGTTCATGAAAAACAGTAGTGCCTGTTTTTACCTGTGTACAGTCAAACGTTTTGTATCTGAGGAATCAGTCTCATTCAAACAGATTGTATCAGATGGTCTGAAAAAGTATGCATATAGAACAATGAGAATGGTAAAAACAAAGTCTAAGAATTATAAAATAAAAAAGTAAAATAAAAACCAACTGTGTGGCATTATATAAAAAATAAATAAAATATAAAAATGAAAATGCTGAATGTTCAATAAAAAAAACTCTAGTGAGGTCTCCCTGCGGGTATATGTATTAACAAGGGGATTCCACAGGTTTCAAAAACAAAATTTAAACGCTGAAAGGTGCATATATTAAAAACTAATGAAAGGCACTGTAATTGTAGCAGTACTTGCTAGGGTAATTCAAAAATACTAAAAATTTATATGCTCGAGCATCAGCAAATGAATGAATCAGATAAAAGATAAAAATACATCCATTACCTCAGCGCTACCGCAGCAAAGATGGTCTCTGCTCCGATCACAAGGAAATGAAAGGTTTGACCAGGCTCTTTAACACAGTGAAAAGTGTGCCAAAAGAGTGTGTCAATAACAATTACATTTTCCTAGCGTGTAGCAGATGGACTCAGGACCAATGGGTATAGTGTGCTCCTGATAGCAGTTGGAGACGGAGTCAGATTTCAAACTGACGTCAGCACTACATATACCCATGCAAGAGGCTCTGATCCTCAGTTTTTTCCATCTCCATAGCAGTTCGGGACTTCACACACGCTTGCACAGCGTTAGAAAACCAAATTCAAAGAAGAAAGAGAGAGAGAATCTTACCTAGCCGGGAGCCGTTCTTCAGATTCACACCGGGATCCATACAGCTGCGCACTGTACCCGCCTTCCTGCCAAAGGTGGTTTCTCACTTCCATTTAAACCAAACCATCTCGCTGCCATCTCCAGACGAGCATAAGGACTCAGAAGACTCACACCTTCTTCTCCACCTGAACGTCAGCAGACTCTTAGTCCGATACCTGGAAAAATCGGAGCTTGTACGAAAGACAGACCCTCTGTTCATTCTTCACAGCGGAAAGAGGCAAGGGGAAGCAGCCTCGCGGGCAACCATCACCCGCTGGATCAAAGAAGTAATCAAGGCAGCCTACGTAGAGGCAGGCAAACCCCCGTCTCTACAAGTCAAGGCCCATTCCACAAGGGCCCAGGCAGTGTCCTGGGCAGAAACCAAGATGCTGTCACCCGCAGAGATCTGTCGGGTGGCAACATGGTCCTCCATCCACACCTTCTTGAGATTCTATCACCTGGATGTTCAGGCCAAGGAGGACACCGTATTCGCAAAGGCAGTACTAAATGGGCCACAGGCAGCCTCCCGCCCAGTTCGGGAGTAGCTTTTGTACATCCCATTGGTCCTGACCCCATCTGCTACATGCTAGGAAATGGAGAAATTACTTACCTGATAATTTCATTTTCCTTAGTGTAGACAGATGGACTCAGCACTCCGCCCATGGCTGCCTCGCAGTCAAGAAGCCCCAGGGGAGCCTCCCCCCGAGTGCAACACAAGCACGGGTAAGCCAACCCTTATTTCTACTTCAGACACCCATATTACCAGGTGTCGGCGCTTCTCAGTTGAATGCCCTAGCGGTCTCCAGCTAGAAACCTCGTCATCCAATCCGAGTAATCAAGTTTCAAGTTAATCAAGTTAACCAAATTAATCAAAATTATCCAAACACACATATATCCATAATTGTTTTTCGAGGAGAAAACTGAGGATCAGAGCCTCTTGCATGGGTATATGTAGTGCTGACGTCAGATTGAAATCTGACTACGTCTCAGACTGCAATCAGGAGCACACTATACCCATTGGTCCTGAGTCCATCTGTCTACACTAAGGAAAATGAAATTATCAAGTAAGTAATTTCTCCAATATTAAAAGTTTGACTCTTTACAATTAAAAACTTTAATAAAAGCACTATAAAACTGAAGCTGTGCTTGCTGCAGCGATTCTGATACACTACGTGTATCTTTAAAAACATATGCTCGAACAATCAGCGAATCCGATAAAAAATTAGAATACTTACATTGACTCAATGCTACCGTGGCTCCGATCGCAAAAAAAACGAAGAAGTTTGGCCAGGCTCTTTAAAATGCTGAAAAGTGTGCCAAGGGAGTGTCAATCAAAAATAGGGGGTGTGTTCTAAAAAAATCCCCGTATACGACAAGATCATGGCAATTCTGAACAGTATCACTCAACAGTTTTTAAAGGCCATAAGTGAAACATAAAACAAAGTCAAAATGGAACCATGTGGATATAAAATATGATGAAAAAGGGGAAACTAAAAGATAGCGTTTGTACAAATTGAAAAATAAACTCAGCATTACAAATAAGGTATAAAAACCGAAGTAAGTTCATTTGACATGGTGCACTGGCCTTTCCTCTTTCAAACCCTCACGGCTATGAATTTTGGCCACTTTTTCCTCACTTGGTTAGAGCAATTATACGACAACCCGAGGGCCAGAGTAAAGGTCAATGGCACATATTCAGAGGCCTTTCCTATTGCCAGGGGAACAAGGCAGGGATGCCCGCTTTCTCCTTTGCTTTTTGCGCTTTTTTTAGAACTGCTGGCTACTAAGGTACGGGCAAATACGAGAATTAATGGCATCGTAGTAGGGGAACAGGAATACAAAATGACCATGTTTGCGGACGACATTCTGTTCACCTTGGCCAATCCATCCAGTTCTCTAGGCACGACATTGGAAGAACTGCAGGCTTTCGGTAAAGTTTCTGGTTTCACGTTAAATGTTGACAAATCGGAAATCCTAAATGTAACTACCCCGCCAAATGAGTTAGCTGCACTGAAATCCAAATTCCCGTTTAAATGGGCAGCTAAAAAGATTAAATATCTTGGGATACACATTAGTGCTGATATTACGGAGTTATATTCCTTAAACTATCCTCCTCTTCTTCAGAAGCTCTTTAAAGATTTAGATCGGTGGTCCGACCTCTATTTATCCTGGTTCGGTCGTATTGCTACAATAAAAATGAACGTGCTACCCAGGCTAAACTACTTATTTCAATCGATCCCCATAGATATTCCGATTTCCCAAATTAAGAAATGGCAGCAGAAAATCTTCTCTTTTATATGGAAGAGAAGACCACCGAGGATTTCACAGGCCACACTATATAGATCAAAACTTAGTGGGGGGCTGGGAGTACCAAATCTCAGATGGTACCTTACTGCTGCTCAATTTCGCGCCATATTTGACTGGCATAGGTCTAAGAGCCAAAAGCAATGGGTTGATATTGAGCAGGCCCTATCAGGGGGAACTCCGCTACGCGCATTGATTTGGCAACCGAGAGAAACAAGACCCCCTTTGACCGCTCATTCAAAGGCCACTATTACCACGTTACTGAGTTGGGAAAAGTGGAAAGCTCGGTTCGCGGGATCTAGACGATATTTCTTGAGCTCCCATATTCGGACTAATGTCCACTTTGCAGTGGGCAGACAATCTGCATATTTTAAAGCGTGGGAGGAGAGAGGGATACAGACTCTAGGGCATGTGTGGGGCGGGCGGGCTATCCTTCCTTTTTCTGCACTCTCGGCTAAATACCATCTTCCAGAGGTGGATAGATTTCCATATCTCCAACTCCGCCACTTTTTTCAAGCTGAAAATGTAGCTGGCGATCTTGTACTTGGAAAGACCCAGATGGAGAACTGGTGTGCTCAAGCGGACACGCTTAAGGGAGCGCTTTCTCAGGTGTATAGCTTTCTCAGTAAACCTCCCCAACCTAAACCGGGGTTTATGAAAGCCTGGGAAGCGGATCTGGGCAGGATCTTAAATGAGGACACTTGGGACTCCATCTTCTTGCACACAAAAAAAAGCTCGGCCTACGTCGCCTTGGCAGAGAACAGTTACAAAATTCTGCTCCGTTGGTATTTTACACCTGAACGACTGCACAAGATACGAGCTAATTGTAGTCCGCTGTGGCTGGAAGGGATGCGGACAAGGGGGTTCGTTCTTTCACATGTGGTGGGCCTGCCCTAAAATAACCACCTATTGGCATTCTATTACACGCCTTATCCATGCGATTTCTGGTGAGGAGGTCTTACTAACCCCGGAATCGGTGTTGTTGAATATGCCCCTTGATGTTCCAGCGAATAAATTAAAACTGGGCCACCTCATTGTAATGGCAGCTCGTAGGGAACTGGCCAGATATTGGCGGACAGAGGTAATACCGTCCAGGGAGGATCTCCGACTCCAACTAGCCAAATTGGGGTCGGTTCACAAGGCAATAGCTGCTCACAATCCCCATAATCAGCACACCTTACATGCATTACAGCCACTCTTCGCTTGGTTGGCCAGGTCAGACTCCTAGAGACTTGTTTCAGGACATGTTTAGCAAGTTATGTTCTTTGGTGTGATTAGCTTGCAATCATGATGCTTTGATTATGCCTCTATAGGAGGTTGTCCAGTTCTCATAAATACCTCTTTGCAACGGGAGGGGGGAGGGTGGGAATAGAAGAAAGGGAAATATTCAGGGGAGGGGGGGGGAAGAAATACTAAAACTGGGTCATACACTTTGTATTTTGTATTTTGTCACCTATATGGTTATTGTTATTGCACTGTATCCGGTTGTGTTGTACACGGAAGGTGATTTCTGTTTTCTTTTGTGAAGTGAGGACTCCAATAAATGTTAATTAAAAAAAAAAAAAAACCGAAGTAAGTTAAAAAGACAATAATTACCTCTTAAAATCTAAAATGAAAAACCGATAAAATATATAAGAATGAATTTAATCTTCCTAAATTATATATGCTACAAGGTTTCATGAGTACTGTTTATTAATACAATTATCACAACCATATGTACATAACCATCACCCCACAGCTTTACATGTTGCCATTATATATGTCTTGTTCATTTGTCATGTCATAATTATGATTTTGATTACTTTTATTATTGTTGAGTTGTGTATGTTGTTTGTGTATTTTAGCCCCTGAGGCAGCCCCAATGTAGGGGGCGAAACTCGGCCAGAGTCCTCCACATGGCTAGTTACAGGTATTATAACAAACACTCCAAAACTTCAATTTTAAAGGCAGAGCTAACTTTTATGTGTTATGAGTGTGACATTTTATGTATGTTGATTGTATTATTTTGTTTTAATTTGTTTTAACTTTTCCCTTGAATACCACACTGAGGAATAGCAATCTATAATCTTATTTCTACTTGTACAGTTAAAATACTTTTACGTGCTTTTAATTAATTTTAGCTGTCATCTTTTATTGAACTGATTTATTGTATTATTTCTAATATGTATATTGTAAACCGCTGTGAAGGCTAACGCCAATACGGCGGTATAAAAAAACCTAATAAACTATAAACTAAAAGAAACACGTCTCCATGAAATAAAACTTTCTGATTGGACATTTGGCTTCTAACCCATTTTAAAACCTTAGCCTTCTGAAGCTGCATTGTGGGCCTTCTTTGCTAACTCCTGTAGTGTAGCATCTTCTTTCTCCCCTATTTTGAAGGGAAACATGCTGGGCTCTTTTGCTTTGGCTACTTCTTCCCTACCCTCAGTCTTCATGTTCATGGAGTTTATGAGATGTATACAGAATATTTTTTCATTTTTTTTTGGGACAGAGTTTCATCCCAAAATCATTTTCAGTTTAAAGCCTTTCCCTTTGGGCCAGCAACAGCTCCCCCAACACCTTCTCCAGAGTGATGGTAGTAATGGTGGTGGTTCTATGGAAGGAGGGTGTTCTAGTGCAACCTTGCTTGAATGATTGGCTCATCAGAGCAAAATCGGAACAGAAGCTATCCGACAGATGGTGCAGTTGCTGGAGTAATTGGGTGGGTGGTGAACTTTTCCAAGAGCAATTTGAATTTATTAAAATTTATTATCCGTACTTGTCACAAAGAAAATGCTTGAGGTACATTACAACCCTCTTAGTCCCTGGAATATCTGGGGACTCTGTTTGACACAAACATCTGTTGAGACCACTTAACAGACCTAAGGATTCAAAGTTGCAGTACAAGTCTGCTCTCTATCTATGGAAACTCCAATGATATGGACTTATCTACTCCTCCTGGCTTTCATAGCCACGACATTGTAACTCGCATCAACAGAGGAGGAGGAGCCTGGAGTTAAGAGCAGTGAACTGAGAACCAGGGTTCAGATCCTACTTCCTCACCATTAACACTCTTCGTGAGTTTTAGTAAATCACTTTATTGGGCGAGAGCACATATGAGACATCTTTAGAGAGCTCTGTTGTCCAGGTGGGACCCTCAGTCTCGAACTACTACAGAAGATTGGTGATTCCAGTTAATGTCAAGATCAATCTACAGTGGTAGCTGATGTACAGCAATCTAGAGAAAGGAATGGCTCTTGAACTTCCTTCCAGGGTGATGGTCACGATGGATGCTATTCGCTTTGGCTGGGGAGCCATTGTCAAGGTCTGCTGGCTCAAGGTGTTTGGTCAGCAGAGGAAACAAATTAGTCCAATATCTTGGAGACCAGGGCAATTTAGTGGGCCTCCTGAGTTTTGCCACTCTTCTTAAGGGTCAAGCAGTCTGTGTGCCAACAATGCCACTGAGGTTGCCTATGTGGATTATCAATGAGGCACCAAGAGTCCTCAGCTTTCAGAGTGTTATTGTTTGTAAGAATTTTGGGTGAACCCCTGGACTCTGTGGCACATGACCACGCCCACGGGGGAAGATCCCGTGAGGGGCCACTGGTCAGGCTCAGCTTAGGACACACACACAATCAGATCTTTATTAGACAGTAATGGTGAGCCACCAGAGGGTGGCGGTAGTGAGCTGGAATATAGCCCGACTGGGCTTGTAGTCCCTCAGGCTCTGGAACAGCGATCCCACAATGGCTGTGCTGTAGTGGAGAGAAACTGATATCGTGAGTAGCAGGCAGTGAATGCAGAGTTCGAATTAGAACCTCGTTGGTAATGAACTCACGCAGCAGTCTCTCAGTATGGAGCACAGGAGCTGAAGTAAAGGCAGGCCCTCGAGGAGCGAGTACCTGGTTCCAGGGAACAGCTCTGAGAGAGATAGATGGTAAATCACAGATGGTATAGGCAGCGGTGTCTTCCAGGCAGAAGTGAAGTCCAGGTAGCAAGTCCAGGAACATGGGCCTTCGAGGAGGAGTACCGGTTCCAGACAGCGACCTGAAAGAGAAAAGAGAGAGAGGCCCTCGAGGAGCGGGTACCCCCAATAGAGTAGTCCAAGTGGAGGCGAGTAGCTAGGTTCAGAGAGCGAATCCCATCCGAAGGAGATCCAACCTTGCTAACTCGTAAGCTAGCAATTGCGTAGGCTTTTTGTATCCTGGATGCATAGCGTCATCACAGGGGGACGCCCCTGAGGTTCGCGCCACTGAAAGTACTTGAAGCAGGGCCGCTCGGTGCGCTCACCCTTAGGCAGCTGAACAGCATGGCGGAGGCAGCGCCCAAGCCGGTCCAGGGACGCCGAGAGGACGGCAAGGAAGACCGCCGCAGCAAGCCAAACGTCCGTCAAACCGCAGGAGGAGTCACCAAAGAGGTATGGAGGACGGAGTGGGAGACGTCGGGCAGCAATGGTCGCAACACAGAGGAGATGAAGTTGCTTATGGGACTTGATGTTTACAAGTGAATACTTAAGGTCCAGATGAGCTAAAGGGCACTGGGCTTTAGCGTGGGCCGCACGGATAGGAATTTATCATAGACCAGGAATCAGGTATGGATCAGGAGTCAAGGGCTACTTAGACAGCATTTCCACAAATAAGGTTTCAGAAGACTGAAGCAGTGAGGATGTATCAAGCAAGGTCTTATTATATGCAGCTTCAATTTGGAGCACACACCAGGGTTGGTCCAGTTGGGAGCTTTCAAGGGTTTGACCACCCCTGCCAAGAGGCTATGTAATTTCTGCCAAGGTATTCCAAGATAACATAAGATTTGCCATATAGGGTCAGACTGAAGGTCCATCAGGCTCAGCATCCTGTTTCCAACAGGATGCTATACCTGGCTGAAACCCAAAAGGTTAAAATATCCCCATGCTCTTTATCCAGGGATAATCAATGAATTTCCCCAAGTCCCCTAATAATGGTTTGTGTTCTTTTCCTCCAGGAACTTGTCCAAACCTTTTTTAAACCCATCTACCTTAATAGCTTTTACCCACATCCTCTAGCAACAAATTCCCAGAGCTTAATAATATGTTGAGTTAAAATATATTTTCTCTTATTTGTTTTAAATGTACCATTCTGTTTCGCTCATTATTTTATAGACCTCTGTCATATCTTCCCTCAGCAATCTCTTCTCCAAGCTGAAGAGCCTGACCCTCTAGCTGAGTCTGATGGGCATCCAGTTGGACGAGCAGCCTAGATGTGTGTACTTGGATGCACATTTTTTGTACATCAATTTGGTGCAGGTAATCTAGGCGTGAGCCTTTACCAGTCTGCATGCTTACAACCATGTGCCTGCAGCAAAGAAACCTAAGCACTTATCTATTTGTACTACATGCCATATCAGGGCCATTCAGTCAGAGCTTTCTTTAAGCCTGTGTCAGCTTCAGTAGGAAGGCAAGACGTCCCAAACAGAAGAAAATCTCCAAAGAAGAAAGTCAGGTTTTATATACTAAGTGTGATAAAAGCTTCAGGCAGAAGTGTAACCTCCATCCACCAGAGAATCCACAAAGGAGAAAAGCCATTTAGATGTAGTGAATGTGGTAAAAGTTTCAGTCATAAAAAAACTTCAATTCCCCAGATATGGAGTCATATAGAACTCTTCTCATTTCTTTCATAAAGATGAGTTGCTGGGTTTGATCTCTCAGACCTTGAAGATTCTTGGAGTGGCTGGCCTGACTCCTTGGGGTTGCAGAAGAAGGATCTTATTTTGTCACCCTCCACAAGGCTTTTTGTTTCATTCCCCTCCTTGATGCAATCCAGGAATTGGATTGATCTGGAATGGAGTGTGCCAGAGGCGTCTTTTTAAATGAGGATATGCCTTGGTGGGTTTATACCCCTTGGATCCATAGGCCAGAGAGCAGTTGGTGTTTCCCTAGGGCGGATGCCTTGGTGTGTTCTGTCACGAAATGTACCACCATCTCAGTAGAGGAAGGTGCAGCACTGAAGGAAGCTCAGGATAGGAGGATTGAGGCTATCCTAAAGCAAGCCTTTGAGACAGTGACAATGAACTTACAAATTGACCTCTTTTTGGGCCTTGGTAGCTCAGGCTACCTTTTGTCTTTGTCAAGAATCTGGTGGCACTGTGTCCGATCTTGGACCTATAGTAAAACCGGGGGCCACCGGGAGGGAAGTGACGTTACCAACATGAATGGACATATAGCAGAGGAGCTCCTGATCCCCTGCTGTGAAAAACTAATACTACAAAAACCCAGAAAATAGTAAAAAAAACTGCCTACTTCGATAGGAGACAACACTAACACCTCTCCGGATGACACTTAAGAATAAAGCTATATATCTGCGACAGTACTTGTAACGGCAGCCACTTCATATGATAACGACTCTCAGGACAAAATGGCTGCCAGGGAAGCATTGGAACAAGTAAAACGCAGTGACAAAGCAACAAACAGAAGGATCTAATCTAAACTGCTATGAAGCTGTTTCAATTCGTACTTCATTAAATGGTTGAAGAATTGAATAACAACACTGAGGAATTAAAACAGAGTTATCTCGATTGGTCGCTGAGCTCCAACAAGATATTGGAGCAATTGGACAATGTGTAGATGACATGGAGAACCAGATGGAGGAACAAAGGGTAACTGCGGATAAGCTTTTGAAAAAATTTAAGGACACGGAAGCGTCGCAAACCCTGATACAAGAATAAATAGAGGATCTTGAAAATAGATCCCGATGCTGTAATCTCCGCTTCTGGGGGATACCAGAACTCGAAGAATACAAAGACGCTAAAATGGTGGTTCAACAGATTAGCAAACTCATTCTCCTCAAAAACAAAGAGGAAAACAATATTGGCAACATACAGATAGAGAGAGCTCATAGATCTCTGGGCACGAGGAGAAACAACTTACCGAGAGATGACATAGCATGCTACAGGAACTACCAATGAAGGAGGAATATTTTCAAGCTGCCAGAAAAGATAACTAAATTCTGTGGCAAGGACATAAAATTATGATATTCATCGACCTATCACCGCTAACGCTATAAAAAAGGAAGAGCTTCCAAGGAATAACAGAAGCCCTACACAGAGAAATATAAATGGTTGTTTCCTTTTGGGCTTGCTTCACGCTAGGCGGCATCACCATCAAGGGTCAAAACCCACACAGAAGATGCGCGCATTCTCAAAGTGGCCGAGATATCAATTTCCTGCATCACCCAGAACACCAAGAATCAAATTCAGACTCCATAAAAGACACACCAAGATGGCAAAGAGCAACATTGGGGAGTAGAAGGCTGAGGAGAAATTTGGGGGCTCTACTTCATCCAGAAATCGGAATCATGATTGATTTTCATCCATACCGGAGAGAGACTATTACCTAAATACAGGCGGCCAGATGCAACTCTATCTGCAAGCACTGCAAGTTTTTCTTCTCTATATGTTCTTATTACCTCAAAAGGCTACCGGATAGTTTAAGCAGCAGGATACTTGGCCAGCTGCACCCTCAAAATGAGGCCCAATAACATACTGAAGTTTGAATCTTAATATGCCCAAGATGGCGACATAGATTTATGCCGCATAGCAAATATAGGTCTCAATCCATTTTTGAAAGGTTCTCAGAGGTTTTGAAGTGTTAAAATGTTAAAACTGGGTATATTTAATCACCCATGCTGATATTAGATTAAAACATGGCGGTGGGTTGGCAGGGTGTCGCGAGGGGACTCACTTCTATCACCTATTTCACAGGCTGATATTTGAACAGCCTGTCATGGTACGTAGGGTTGGGAAAAAAAGGGAGGGGGAGCAATAAGGGAAAATCAGATTGTTCATAGATTGCCTATAAAAGTCCAAAATCTTTGTAAAGTGGGAAAAGAAACTGACAGGAGTGGGGCAGACCATGCAGGAACCTCGGGTGATGACGGTTTTACCTCTTTCTTTGTTTCCCTTTTTTTTCCCTTTTTAGATTTAGATTTTAGATTTTTTTCCTTTTTTAGATTTAGATTTAGTTGCGGGTGACTTTAATTTCACACACTGAATCCCCTTCTAGAAAACAGCAACAGGAAGGAGTTCAGTATCAGCTAAACAGAGTAAGGACTTGAAATGCTTTACCCGGTATGTCCCAACTTTGGGATTATTGACATATGGCGCTTCATGAATACCAAACAACCACTCTGGGAATCATTAAATGATAAACCTCCTATTCCTATCAATATTAAGAATATGTCTTTGTACTTCAATTAATACATATACTCATAACAAGACTTGTATTTTTAACAATAGATCAAAACAATTTTTATTATATTGCATTTATCCCCACATACACATTATATTTTATTACATATCATACATCATTATAACATGTACAAACATATCAATGATAATTCAAAATTCTTTCCAACACATTCAAATGTTATATCCCCCGGACATGTTACCCCCACCCCCAATACCCCTATAAAAACAATAAATAGAATCACATTCACACCACATACATACCCCATAAAAACACTCACTCATAAAACAGTACGATTGGGGGACTGCTTTGGATGAGGTCAGGCAGTACACACCGGCTGGCTATTGAAAGGTTTTTGGCGGTCTATGTCCAATATGAGAGGTGTTTAAAGTTTGCTGGTTCAGCTGCTGTATGAGAGTGCAATTGACATCGGGCCAATCGGGACTTGGAGTAGAGTTCGAATTACTAAAGTCTGGGATCTGAAGCTGTTTGGGATTCAAGGATATCTGAGATATGTGAGCAGTATGAAATGAGGTATAAGGGGAGTCTCCGGACATGTTGGTGAGGTTGTTGGAGAAAATGCTCGGATTTGAAAAATTGCTTTGTGATATGACAAGAAGTGGGTACAATTTCCCCTGAGGAAACCCTAGTCGGGTGAAACAAAGAACCTTGTCGGGATCTACAGTGTTTCAACAGTGAACAAGCAACCATTAATTCGTGGGCTGGAGTAAAAGGAATTAGATTCATCTATTTTAAAAATTTAACAACATAACGAGCATTTGTACTGTTTTATGTGTTGAGTGTTTTTATTGGTTATGTATGTGGTGTGAACTAATAAGGATTTTTAAAATATCCTACTCTCCAAATCTGTCATCCTGAGATTATCGTAGACTGGTGGCACGCAAATATGCACCAGTCATTCTCCCTGACCTGTCTCTCTCTCAATCTCCCACATGCTCTCTCACTTTGACACAATACTGTCAATCACACTTGCACAAACATGCTCTCTCTTACTTACAAGCTGTCAATCACACCCCGCATGTTCTCTCTCCCTCTGGCTCACCCTCAATCACAAACCCCCTCCTCCCTAGCACAAATGACAGCTGCAGTAGCCGCCTCCTCCAGCTCCTGTGGCTCGAGAATGAAAAATCCCATCAGCTGCGGAGGCTAACTCTGCTCTCCTGTTGCTGATCGCTGGCTGTGCTTGATTTTGGTCTGGGTCTACACTTCTGCCACTACTTATATAGCATGGTCTTCTCTTCTTCTTCCACACGCCCCACTTACATCACTTCCTGTTCCGGGTTGTGGGAGCAGGAAGAAGAAATGGCCATGCTGCTGATATTGACAGCTTCCACTAGTGGCTTATCTAAAGTATTTGGCACCTGGAGCGGATACTTCCTTTGGCACCCCCAACACATATATAAATTTAAAATTTCCTAAACATTGATAAAATATTTCAAAACAGCAGACACATCAAATAACACCAAATAATTAAAACTAATAAGGATTTTTAAAATACCCTACTCTCCAAATCTGTCATCCTGAGATTAGCGTAGACTGGTGGCACGCATACACGCTTCCTGTGTCTGTCACTCTCACACACACACAGACAAAAAACTGAACCAGAAACCACAACAAGCTAGATTCTGTATGCAGTGCAACAATGGAAAAACAGAACATCACTATTCCTCAAAACAAGACAATCAAGAAATATAAATCAATCTGAATAGTAAAACCATACTAAAAAATACACATCAAAACAGTTGATGAATATCATCCAATAATTAGAGCTCTTAAACATCGATTTCATATTTCAAAACAGCAGGCATATCAAATAATACCCAATAATTAAAACTAGTAAGGATAAAATTTTTCCCCCATGCCATACCTGGAAAATTTTTTATTTCCAGTAACTCTGAGATTGTCATGGATTAGTGGAGGGCATACACAAACTTTCTCTTCGCTCTCTTATATTGTCATTCTTCTACACTCTGTATTTATTTATTTATTTATTTAATGGCTTTTATATACGGATAGCTGTTTTCCACATCGTATCGGTTTACAAGATCAAGGCCGCCCTAAATACATGGCATAACATTTACATGGAACGCAAAGGAAACAAAGAATACAGTGCTTGATAACATAGCATAACAAATACAGTGCTTGATATCATAACAAAAAACAGATCCCATGGAATGCATGGCAATATGAGGGGGGGGGGAAATAAATAAACTGGGCTGGAAGTAAATAAGTTAGGAGGAAGGGAGAAAAGGAGAAGAAACAAGCTATGTACAAATAAGAGGATCGTGTTTAAGGGAAATTCACTGTGAATTGATCAGAGGTAATGAGCATAAGGGTTAGAAGAAGGCCTGTTGGAACAGCCATGTTTTTAGTTTAGTTTTTTTTTATTTTGTTGGCAAGATTCTGTACTGAGCTCAGGGGGGCATGGCATTCCAATAGTGGGACCTGCTATTGAGAAAGCTCTCTTTTTAGTGGAGGTGAATTGTGTGTGCTGCTTCTCCTTCACTCCCCCTTTCCCCTTCATCTCACCTCTGCACTCATCCCCTTTCCCCTACTCTCACCTCCTTTCCTTCCCACTCGTCTTCCATCCCTCGCCCCCAGTCACTCAAACCCTCTTCCCTCACTCCCCTCTTCCTCCCACTCCCTCCCCTTTCCTCTGTCACTCACCACCCTTCTCCTCTTCTCTCTGTCACAACGCCATGTGACTCATCTCTACACCAAGTTGGTCCTCCTTCCTGCCGGCGTGGTGCAAGAAGCCCACTGGAAGGACACCAGAGTGCTACTGCGCTGGAGGGGCCTCTAATCGCTGACTGTCACAAATCTGCACCTCACTGGACCTCTAATTGTTGGCCACAGCAAGGGAGGCGCCAGGAGAGGGACAGGACGGCATCCGGCAAGCACAGCAGAGGTGGTATGAGAAGCACACGCTCAGGGCAGGCAAAGCATGTTTTCTTTTCTCTTCTGCAGCTGCACAGCCCGATTGTACGTAAAATCAGCTGATTGGTGTTACGAAACACTCCCGATGTTACCCTTCTCTCTGTTTTCACCCAGGGTGGACCGCTCCCCTTCACCCCCCTTTAGAACGCCACTGGCTTCCGCTAACACTGCTGCTGTGACTGCCTGAACAGAACGGCAGCAGTATTAGTGAAAGCATATATGCGACTCGCTGCGATGAAAGAGAGGGAGAGGAAGCACAACCGGGGCAGCGGGAAGCTGCGACACACTGATTGAGAAGTGCTGTCTTAGACAGGTCACCCATTTTTTTTTTACCTATTTTGGGGAATAAAGATTTAATACCTGGTATGCATAGTAAGGTATTTTAGATTTGGCACATAAGGGGCTTTAGAGCTATAGTTCATGTGGTGGACAATATCAATGTTATGCGCTCTTTTCAGACCCTCCAGGAGACTTATGATCTTCCATCTCAACATTTTTATGCAAATTTGCAAATATGTCACTATGTACAGTCCTTAACTTTACCTGACCCTCATAACCACGCTTGGGAAATTTTCTCAGATTTCTTGAATATGGATGACCCCACTCATCATAGACTATCCTTTTGGTATAAGTTATTAAGCAAATATCAAACTACGCTCAGTTGGGATACCGCTGTGGATAGTTGGAATAGAAATTTGGGATCCAACTTAACATCTGCTTATTATAAAGGGTATTTTGCACATGCACAGTCCCTCTCAGTACCTATTCCCATTCAGGAGCTTCAATTCAAATTTCTGCATAGGTTTTATTTTGCTTCTGCTGAAGCTAACAAAATGAGAAACCAAGGTAGTGGGCAATGCCTTAAATGTGATGCCCCTCGCAGTACACTTGGGCACCAGTTTTGGTCTTGTCCATGTATTCGCTCGTTCTGGTACTGTGTACACAAATATTTGCTTACAATGTATGGGATATCCTTTGTATGCAGAATAAATATGTTTCTTTGGGATGACACTAGGGGCATCTCATTTCCTAACAAATATGTACAGTGGTGGTGTAGATGAACGATATTGCTCGCAAAAAATGTTGTACAAAAAATGGATCTCCAAGACCCACCAACGATAACGCATTTTCGTAATACGAGTCACCACACTTGTATTTTGGATAAATATATAGAAAAAAATTGAATGGTTTAAAAAGAAAAGGAACTTTACGAAGCACTGGGAAGTATATCTTCAATCTTTGTCCCCTGTGGCCCGGGGCTTGGTTCTTAATGACTTACCACTGAATCGTCTTACCCGTATCCTTTATTCTTCTGTGACACACCGAGTGATGTCAACCCGTGGTGCTTATATGTTATCCACTTGGATTTCTCAGGATCCTATAACTTGGGGGTGGGGGTGCAGTATGGTGCTCCTTTTCTTTTTAACTTGTGTGTTCTTCTTTGTTAGGTGACTTACCAGTTTGCAGACCCATTTCTGGTAGGCACTTATTAGACACATGTGGAAACAGCGTAGGAATGCACTGGAATTATTGCTTGCTTGTTTACCTGTATGTTCAGTAGCACTGCACTGCTGTGTAATATGGAAACAATTGTTCTGGTTACTTACCTTTGTTATTTCTTCAAAGTTTAATAAAAATGATTTAAAAAAAAAAAAGGTTTCTGTTCTCGGGTTAAAAGCTGATTCATTACTCATTACATGGGAGAGAACAGTACATTTAGAAGAATGTTCAGGATCTTGGAACTTGTCTCTGTGTACTTATCACACAGAGAGGCTAGATTAAACTACTGAGTTTGTTAGTTTATCATACAGTAATATTCTTTTGTCTTCTGCAGTCAAAGCCCAACTGTAACTCTACAGTCCACAAACACGCACACCCAGAGCAGCAGCTCCAGCTCTGATGGTGGCCTCTTCCGCTCTCGACCCTCACACTCCCTCCAGCCTGACGAGGATGGGCGCGTGGAACCCTATGTAGACTTCACTGAGTTTTATCGGCTGTGGAACATGGATCATGGGGAGCAGGGGTCTCTTCTGGCAGCGCAGTGAGCACAAAGAACTGGGTACTGGAGACAGAGCAGTGAAAACTGGGGAAAGCTGCAGTGGCAGCTACAGGCCATCGGCAAAGGAGAATGCCAGCGTGTTACAGAGACATTTGCGTGCCAGTCTGAGCATGCCAAACATCAGAGCATGGGAACTCTACCCCTCCAAGGCTATGAACACTTCCTTTTTTGTATCTTTTATTTATTGATGCAAATTAAAACAGTAGCTAAATGGATATCGATTTTCACCTTTGTTTGCCTTTCACTTTGAAAATCTAATTGGTTTACAAATGTATATTAGTATGTGTTGTAGTGTTACTGAAATCAAAATGCCTTTTCCTCATTTCGCACAAGTTTTAAGAAAGAAAGTTCCCTCTTGTACACAATCTTCCTCTCTCTCTTGTTTTCAGTACGATTCACTTTAATGTATTTGACAGCAGCCAGTGAAGTTACTGCTCAGCTGCATATTTTTGCTGTGAAACTAATTTCACAGCTTTAGCTAATGACAGTCTCAGCAACAGTTTGTTTAAAGCCAGCAGCTATTGTTGAGTTTAATTAAAGGGAAAACTACTGTTTTATTGTGCTCCTTCCCGTTTGCAGAAGATACAAAGGACAGAGTTATTTTTTTCTGCTGTGCAGTTCATTGAAAAATAATCACATTGTTTCTAAGCCCTGAGATCAGCATGCTTACAGCCACCTTGCTGTCTTTCCTCTATCAGTATTTGGATATATTCCAAGATGTGCCTCTTTGTAACATCACAAACTGTTTCCTCTGTAGTCTGAGAGCTACATTATTCAGAAAATATTGCTTCACACTAGTCTTAGCTCCTGTCTGCATATTACTGTCAGTGTCTCACTTCCAGCCTTAGCTCATACTGGCTTCCCATGGGGAAACACCACATAGAGAGAGGCTGGTGAAATGAGAAAAGCTTTACTGATCACACACAGAACAGCAAATACAGTCTAGAACTGTTTCAGTGAGGAAGGTATCTAAGAGCAGCAATAAAAAAAACCCACAAGCTCTTTAGCCTTTGTCTCTATCAGCACTCAGTCTCACTTTTTGTGACCCTATCTCTCACATCACTCAGCACTATCTCACTCAAGCTCACTGTGGTGTTAAATTACATTTGGCTGTTCTTGCTTCCATGGTTACTGTATACCCTGAAAGAGGCTGGGTAAAGGAACCATTATGGGATCCTAAGCAAGAGGGAAAACCTGAGAGAAAGCGTTAGAGAAAAAGAGTAATCAGAACCAGAGGAGAACTTCAGTTCCCAAAAGTCTTAGGGGTTCTGAATGGGTAGGTGCCTTCCAGGCTGTGTACTACCGAGGTGAATCATGGAATGGAGAGAGGGCACAAATGCAGCTTGATAAACAAGGGAGTTTGCTAGAGGTGAGGAGGGGCAGAAACAGTAGGAGGGAGAGAGTAAGCCAGAGGACATGAAGAGGAGATGGAGGTGGAGAAGACAGCAAACCCCTGAAGAAATCTAGGAGGTAATGGCTGTGGTGGATCCATAGTGGAAACCCCTCTCAGGAGGGGAGTTTGCAAATTAAAAGGGAACCCATCTGAAAAGACATTGCCGTGGGTGGTTGTAGCCACATCTGAGAGAGAAATGATAATACCGCAATGTACGTTAAAGTCTATTTGGAAAAAGGAGAGGGAAGAGAGAATTTTGCACCTGGTGGTTCTTGGAATAAAAGGGCAGGACTTTGGAAACTTGAACCATGAACATTGCAGAAATGGAGGTGGAAGGAGCAAGAAGCTTTGGAATATATTGGAACTGTATTTTTCTTAGCTGAACTCATAATCTAAGGTGCAATTAAGCAATTAGCACCTGAGACATCCTGGGAGGGACCTGGGTAAATGTGGGAAAAAAGAGCCAGAAGCTACCGGAATTTCAGAGCGCCACATCCTGTGTTAACCAGTGTGCTAGTTTCCTGTTCCTCCAAGAGCTTAAGTTGGGTGTATCTGTTATGGTTATTGATGTTTGGGTGGATCCTTGGACACTGTAGCAGTTGACCACGCCCACAAGGGGGCAGTCCCGTGAGGGACCACAGTTTCAGGCTAGACTCTGAACACACAAACACAGATTTGAATCTTTTATTAAACAGTTTTGGAAACCACCAGAGGTGGCAGTAGTGAGTAGTAGATGTTGAGCCCGGTCAGGGCAGGTCTCCTACAGAACGCTGGAACAGCAAATCCTCTGCTAGGCTGTGCTGTAGTGGAAAGAGACTGAGAGTTATGAGTACACGATAAGAAGCATTCAGAGTCCCATGTAGAATTAGGAGAAGCTCCGAGACAGGGAGAGCAGGCCCTCGAGGAGAGAATACCTGATCCCTTAGAGCAGAGAGACTCAGTTGTATTGTACTCACGTAGCAGTCTGGCACCAGAACAGAGGGCAGGCCCTCGAGCGAGTACCTGGTTCCAGTGAAGCAGTACTGTGGAATAGATGGTATCTGTACTCACAGATGGAAACTGTTAGTGAAGTCTTCCAAGTAGAAGGGTTTGAAGATGCAGGCAGTGACTCAGGGAACATGGGCCCTCGAGGAGCGAGTACCGGTTTCCTGATAGCACCTGAAAGAAGCAGAAGAGGCCCCTGAGGAGCGGGTACCCCGTTAGCAACCCCGAAGGGTGTAAGAGTTCCAGATAGTGGAATGGCAGAGCAGTTTCGGTACGGAGAGCAAATCCCATCCGTAGAGTTAGCGTTGCTAACTCGATGAGCTAGCAAATACTGTAGGCTTAAATATCCGGGCAGCGTGACATATCAGGGGCCGCCCCTGAGGTTCGCGCCAACGTGGAAATAAAGATGAGGACGGCATGTGCGCGCGCGCCCTAAGGTACCTTGGAGGAGCATGGCGGGAGGCAGCACCAAAGCCGGTCCGGGGACGCCGGAGAGGACGGCAAACAGATGCTGTGGCAGCCAGTAGTCCAAGGTGAGTGGGAGGAGCCGCAAGTAGTGAGAGGTAGGCGGGGCAAAGCCATCTAAGACCGACGGTCGCAAACAGTATCCAGGAAAGAAGCAAGGAAATACCTGAACACCACTAAGAGAAGAGTCTTGCAGGCCTTTCCAGTGAGATATGACATTTTGGTGTCAGATGTGAGATCAACTTGAATTCCAACAAAGCAGAGTAACCTGAGACCCATGAACACATGGACCTGTAGAAAGGAATAAGGTTAAGGGTATTCTATTTTATTGGGAGTGGATACTAGGAGGTATCCAATGGCAGGAAATCATGATTGATATATGGCCTGAAAGTGAATGTCTTGAGGGTAAGAAGTACTGCATTAGACCAGTTGGGCAGCTAGCCAGAAGAGAGGGCATTGGGAAGGAGAAAGCTTCTGGTCGGTACCATACTTGGTTTTGTTTTTCTCTCTGTCTGACCTCTGGACTCTGACCTTTGCTCGCCTGACCTCGTCCCTAGATTCTGGCTCTGTTCCTCGCCTTGTCATCACCTACGCTATTCTGGTCCTCCTTGCTCTATCTGACCTCCAGTCTCAAACCTGACCACACTCTCCCTGTGTCTGTGGGCGCGCCGGACTACTCTTCCAGGAGACCCTGCGAGGCCCACCTAAGTCCAAGCGGCCCGGGTCCCTATGGGCTCCTCCTGGGGGGACCTTGGACTTTCAATGGTGAAGTTCATCCGAGCCTCTGTCTCCTCCAGTGTTCCGCCCCCTGGGGGCAGTTACCTTCTGATCCCTATTGGGAGGTGTCTCTCCCACTGCCCCCAGGACAAGGGTCCACCTCCGAACGCAACATAGAGGTTGTAAAAATAGAAAAAACACTAAGATATTCAAAGCAATGATGGTATGAGCATGGAGGAAAAGTGGGCTCACTTTTGGTCAAACTGGTTCAAATACGATCTCTGTCAATGCTGATTTATGGGATTTGGGACCAGCATGGAGATATTAAGTATTTACCCGAAGATATCAATAAACAATTTGCTTTGCATTTTGCTACATTCTATAAAGCCCAGCCTGCGCCGGGCCAGGGGGATGTAGTGGTCTTCTTGGAGCTTTGGACTTAAACCGTCTTTCCCCTGAAGAATTGATGAGTTTGGTATCCCCAATAACTGCAGATTTATTTATTTATTTAACTTTTTTATATACCAACATTCAAGACGGTGGTCCCATCATGCTGGTTCACAAGAAACAGGGGTGTAATTATAATTATATGAGATATTATATGCCAGTGATGGCCAACCTTTTGAGCTCAGTGTGTCAAAATTCATAAAAGAATCGAGCATAACTTGGTGGTGTGTCACTTCTGAAAAATCCATAATTTTGTGATATTTGTAGCTCTAATTAATAACAGTTATAATTTAATATATGTACTGTATTTATTAATACAGCAAAAACAAATAATTCTTTATCTTACCTGCTTAGTGACGTTTTTGTTGCTGAATTTCATTGGCTAAATCTTCAATTAAAATTCTCTCTCCCTCCACCCCCCCCACACACACACACAAACACACACACACACAAACTCTTACTCCCCTGGATTTTCTCATACACACTCAGCTCTCACACTCACTGGCTCCCTCGCACACACACAAACACACACACCCAGGCAAGCTCCCAGTCATTCTCACACACACACACACACTGACCCCCATGCAGGCTCCCATTCATTTTCACACCACTCCCTCCCCATCCCCTAGGCATGCACACATTCATTCTCTCCCACACAGACCCCCAGGCAGGCACCCATGCATTCACACAACATACACCCCAGGCAGAGTCCCATTTATACACATGCGCACACTAAAGGCAGACTCCCCTCTCTTTGCCCAGTAACCTCAGAACCTCTCTCATTCCTCATGCTGCCACTGTCACCTGCTGCCACATGGCTATTGGAGAGGTGGCCGATTGCTGCTACTGACACTGAAGCCCATTCTGCTGCCGCCTCTGTGCAGGCCCGTGGGCTTCCACTTTCTTCATGCTGACCTCATACATTTTGAGATCCGCATAGAGAAATTGCTATTCTTGCACATTCCCAAAGATTACATGTGACAATCACTAAAAAGTAATTTATTTTTCTTTTACCTTTGCTGTCTGATCTTAGTTTTCTGATCGGTTGGTCACAGGCTTTTTTTTTTTCCACCTTCCCTTTCTTATTTTTTCCACCTTCCCTTTCTTATTTTTTTCCACCCTTCCCTTTCTTATTTTTTTTGCCAATTCCTTTTATATGTCTTTTTTTATGTTTCTTTTCTCTCCATCTTCTTCCCTCAAACCACACAGTCAGGGTTCTCATTCTCACATGCATTTCTCTCTCACACACACACACAGGCTCTCACTGTCACATGCTCTCTCTCATACAACCATTCATACACACAGTCTCTCACTGGCACATGCTGTCTGACTCTCACACACACAGCTCTCTCTCAATCCCACATGCTGTCTTGCTCAGCACATGTTGGTCCTCTGCAAACATTCAGGTCCTCACTCTCACACACAATCTCTCAACTCATCTCATACACGCACACCCTCTGCAGACCCCTCAGCTTCTCTCACCTCTGGCCTCCTCTTCGCGAGGTCGCCACAGGATGGGCTCTGCAGCGGCCCTAAATCTTCTCGGGCCGCGCAGCCCTGCTACCGCGCCTCTTCCTCTTCTCTGGCTGCTGCGACTTGAGATTCGCAGCGGCCCATAAGCGCAAGTGCTGCTCTCTTCTGCACGCGCTGATGCTTCTCCTCCTTTCTGCCCACGCAGCTCCGGCAACATTTACTTCCGGAGCCGCACAGGCAGGAAGGAGGAGGAGCATCAGCATATTTAAATGCGATCTTTTTCTTCACGCCGTGGTGATGTGAGCCTCACCACGGCCCTGCCTGTCACTGCGCCGCATGAGCCTCCCTGTGCCCGGGGGCATTGGGGGGTGGAGGGGTCCGGAGGGTGGGGGGATACTAAAAAAACTAATTTTAAAGGGTCGGCGCAGCCGATTTAAAAATAATAATAATATTAATAATTTCCCGATAGTCCATGAAATGCTGTGTGTGTCAGCAAAAACGTCTCAGCGTGTCACCTCTGACACTCGTGTCATAGGTTAGCCATCACTGTTATATGCTATGAAAAAGATGGCAGGGGGGAAAGCCCTGGACCAGATGGTTTCCCATTGAGTTTTTTAAAGCCTTTGCAGAGCAGGTTGTCCCACATTTACAAGCAGCAGTGTTTAATTACTTGTGTACCCCTGGGGCGGATGTGGGCACCCTAACTGAAGCGCTTATACTCTTGGTATACAAGAAGCCAAAAGACCCCCTGGACTGTTCTTCTTATAGGCCAATTTCCTTGATTAATGCAGATATTAAACTTTTGGCGAAGATATTGCAACTCAGGTTAGAGGATATTATGCCTGAAATAATTCACCCAGTCCAGATCCACTAATTCCTCACATTGAGGATCTATGTTTTGTTATACTCTCTCCCTCACATCGAGGAAACACGTTTTGTTATTCTGTCTTTTCTCAGCTACCTTTTACCCCCTTCCCAGTTTTTGACTCCCTTGTTAAAATGTAATCTCTAAGCTTAACCAGTTTTACTGTAAACCGGCATGATGTCCACAACTAATGCCTGTATATAAAAATGTTTAAATAACTAAATAAATATGCGTGTTTATTTAATATTTTGAATATGGCTAGTAAAAAGAAGATTGGGGTAGCAATAGTGTATACAGACACAGATAAAGCCTATGACTACGTTTCCTGGCCATTTATGTTTGGGGTGCATCATCATTTTAATTTCCCTGAAGTTTTTATATCCTGGATAAGGGTGTTATATACAGGGCCAAGGGCACAGGTGTTGTCAGGAGGAGAAATTTCTGAGATTTTTGGAATAGAGAGAGGTACTAAGAACATAAGAACATGCCATACTGGGTCAGACCAAGGGTCCATCAAGCCCAGCATCCTGTTTCCAACAGTGGCCAAACCAGGCCATAAGAACCTGGCAAGTACCCAAAAACGAAGGGGCAGATTTTCAAAGACCTACGCACGCCAGGCCTATTTTCAAAAGGCCCGGTGGCACGCGTAAAGCCCCAGGATGCGTGTATGTCCCGGGGCTTTTCTGAATGGGCGGGACGGGGGCAGGGCAGACGGTCCGGGGGTGTGGCTGGGTGGTCCAGGAAGCGTGGCCGAGGACTCCGGTACAGGGGGATCGCGCGCCGGTAGTCGGCTGGTGTGCGCAAGTTACGCCTGCCTCTGGCAGGCGTAACTTCCAAACCAAAGGCAAGGGGGGGGGGGTCTTTAGGGCTGGGGGAGGGGAAGGTGGGGGAGGGAAGGAATGTTCCCTCCGAGTCTACTCCGATTTCAGCGCGGCCTCGGAGGGAACGGGGAAAGCCAGAGGAGCTCCCCGAGGGCTCGGCATGTGCAATTTGCACTAGTGTGCAGCCCCTTGCGTGCGCCGACCCCTGATTTTATAACATGCGCTCAGCTGCGCGCGCATGTTATAAAATTGGGCCTACACTTGTGCATGCCGGGTTGCGCACACAAATGTACACCCGCGCGTATGTTTTAAAATTTGCCACTAAGTCTGTCCCATGCTATTGATGCTAGTAATAATGGCTATTTTCTAAGTCAACTTGATTAATAGCAGGTAATGGACTTCTCCTCCAAGAACTTATCCAAACCTTTTTTAAACCCAGCTACACTAACTGTACTAACCACATCCCCTGGCAACAAAT
This sequence comes from Rhinatrema bivittatum, assembly GCF_901001135.1. Lineage (NCBI taxonomy): Eukaryota > Metazoa > Chordata > Amphibia > Gymnophiona > Rhinatrematidae > Rhinatrema > Rhinatrema bivittatum. The sequence goes on along the minus strand of NC_042616.1, from coordinate 418,785,275 downwards.
TCCAGAGTTTAATTGTGTATTGAGTGAAAAATAACTTTCTCCGATTATGTTTTAAATGTGCTACATGCTAACTTCATAGAGTGCCCCCTAGTCTTTGTATTATCCGAAAGAGTAAATAACCGATTCAGATTTACCAGTTCTAGACCTCTCATGATTTTAAACTAGGCAAGGATGCCCTCTCTCACCTCTATTATTTGATCTGGTAATAGAGCCTTTTGCGCAAGCAGTTCGGGCATCCCAAGTGATACATGTTTTTTCGGTAGGCGGTGTATCTCATAAAATATCTCTATATGCAGATGATTCATTATTTTTTTTTGACAGACGTCATTGCAGCGTTACGTCAGCTTCTGGACCTATATGGCTCTTTGACAGGATATACTGTTAATTACTCTACATCTGAAATTATGCTGATTGCATTGGAGAAACAAAACATACAAGGAATAGATATCTTACAAAGAGCTCATAAAGGGTTTCGGTATCTGGGCCTATGGTTATCTAAAAATGTATCAAAATTGAACAAGGATAATTATACCCCACTGTTTGCTATGATTCGCAAAAATTTGGATGACTGGAAGCAGTTACCTATCTCTTTATTGGGCAGATGGTAGTGTTAACCCACTTAATTTACTTATTTATGCTCTTACCCTGTGATATTCCCCTAACAGTGTTCAAGACCCTCAAAGGTGCCCTTGTAGGTTTTTTGTGGCAAGGGAAACCGCCTCGATTAAAATATTCTGAATTGATAAAACACAGGAACATGGGTGGGCTGGGTTTCCCAGAATTTAAATGGTATTTTTGGGGCCTGCCGACTTGCCTGTTTAAGGGAGTGGGTAGGAGTTGACTCACCACAAGCGTGGTTAGAATTGGAAAGACAGGCTACTAGAGGATGCAGCTTGGCGTCTCTTCTTTATATGCCTCCTGCCTCGAACACTCTTAGATCTGCCATGAGAGGCAATAACATAGTAGCACATACTTTGAGAATCTGGCGGTCAGTTATAAAGTTACCCGAGGGCTCCCAATCATATATGATCCCCCTATGGGACAATCCACAACTATCACAATGTACATTTTCACGTGATATGGCAGGTTGGGGGATGAAAGGTTTAAAATATCTGAGTCAAGTGGTGGGTGACAGAAGGCTAAAGTCTTTCTCTGACTTAGTGGAGGAGTTTCAAATATTGCTTTCTACCAGGTATTTACATATGCAGTTAAGCAAGGATATTGTAAAGAAGATGGACGTCAGATTAATTCAGGAGGAATGCACAGAGGTAGAACGTGTGGTGTGCTGTAAATTGCGGGCAGAGCATTTAATTTCTGTCTTATATGTCTCAATTTGGGCTGGGTCTGAGGAGCATGAGATATTGAGTGGTTGGATACGAACTTGGAATGCCGATTTAGAAACGGATTGGGATGGGAAAGATTGGAAAATTATTTGGAAAAGATCTCGAAAGATAACTATATGCTCTGGCACTGGACAGCTGAGCGGACTCTGACTTCCCCTGGAGAGGGTGCATCATCTCCTGCTGCGTGAGACTGGCCCCACAGCAGCTGGAGACATTTAGATAAATGCACCTCCTGCTGCTGCATGTGAGGCTTGGAGCTAGCTTCCTGGTTCAGTAGCAGTGGAGGTCATTGTCTGCTCAGCTGTCCAGTGCTGTGCCATGGGTTGCTGCTCCTGGCCTAGGGCAGGTGGAGATGTGAATCCTCCTTTGATCTCTGCTTCTGTTCCTGTTTACCTCCTCTCACGCTACCCCCACCATGGTGAAAGAGAGAGAGGACCCAGGGGCTGCCAGTGGATCTCATCCCACTGGTGGCTGAAAAAGAGGCCCAGGCTCAGGCCCTGAGAGTGTATGTGTGAGTGCGTGTGTTTGTTGTAAGCCGGTGTGGGCAGGTAGGTGACTCCCTGGGAGTGTGTGTATGTGTGTGTGGGGGGGGGGAAGAGTGTGTGTGTGTGTGAGAAAATTGTATGTGGGGAGACAGAACATGTGTGTGACGTGAGAGAAAGCATATCACTGATAATTTGCAAAAAATATTGTTGAATTGACAAATGTACAGAATTTTGCAAAATTTAGAAAATGTGTGCGCAGAATTTTAAATTTTTTGGTGCAGAATTTTTTTTATTTATTTATAGATTTTTATATACCGACAACCGTTTGCACATCGTGTCGGTTTACAGATAACTTAAAACGTTTTGGCAGTGCCATTACATTGATAGAATTTTAAATTTTTTTCCTTTCTATCAACTTTCTCCCCTCCCCCAGCACTAATGAACAGCAGTCTAAGGGTGACCGTACCTCAAAAGTTCCCAGTTATGCTAATCTTGTCTACAGTCTTGGCTTACTAAGACCGTAGCACGCATGCTCGCACTGCTTTACATCCGTGACATTGTCAGAATCCTGCCTTCCCCTGCTGCCCTGGTTCTTTTTCTTTTTCTGTGCAGCCGCCGCCACCAAATGTGAATCCTGATTTCATTGCCAAAACTGAAATCTCACGTTCTAAACTCCCTTTTAGTTCAACCATCTCCTTGAAGTGCCTCCCAGGAAGTAGCTGTCATTTCATGCACAGACGCTTGCGGCTGACCCTGCTCTGTGATTCTCGCAAGAAGATGTAGTCACTGTCTCCAGAGCTTACCCTCCCCCCCCCCCCCCCCCCCCCCCCCCCTGCCCTGCGCACATCTCCGCTTCCCAGCTCCAGGGCAGACTTCCTGGAATGTTCTCCACTGGCTCCGGGCCAAAACCCTCCGAGGAATTTTATTTCTTCAAACTGCACTTGGGAGAATTCTAATGCCTTTCGTCCTTTAGATTGAAGCTTGGCCGTGGGGTGGGGAAGGGAGTGTGTTAAGAAGCCGTTTGTTCTGATTATAGCCCCAGAATGTGCTGCAGTGACATCAGACCTCCTCTCCCTGTCATTTCGGTGCTCGCTGCTTCTGCCGTGGTGCCTGTCTGATCGCCGTGGCCCTTGCTTCTGTGCCTTTTTAGTGGAAGAATGATGTGCAGAGATCCAGTAGCTGTGTTGGCTCTGTAGCAAGCAAGATTCTTTGCAGGCAATGATACACTTTTTTGGACTAATGTAAGAATTTTCTAGAGACAGGTTGGACTTGAAATGTTTAAACTATGTTAGGGGGGCCCCCCTCTTTCAGATATAATTAATGGACTTCTGGAATGTTGGATAACTCCATTTCCTTTACAAGATTCTATGCTGTAAAACTGTGGCACAAGTACAGAAGATCCTTAGCAGTGGGGAAAAGGCAGAGGTTAGTTAGTATACGCAGTATATTGCGGTAGCTTAGGGAAATACGCTACATATACACGGATGACATACAACTACTGTTACCCATCGTAAACACAATCGAAGAAACAATGAAACTGGCCAATATGTATCTTGAAATAATCAAACAACTCCTAAACCAAATGGAACTGGTAATAAACATTGATAAAACTGAATTCTTACACCTAGAACGAAAAAATATACACCCTACACAACCTACAATCGCAATCAAAACTAATCAAACCGTAGAGTTAGCAATAAAAGTACGGAATCTAGGGGTAATAATTGACCCTGAGCTTAACATGAAACAACACATTTCATAGAAATTAAAAGAAGGTTACGCCAAACTAATGGTCCTTAGAAGACTGAAACCCCTGCTAACACTGAATAATTTTCGCACAGTCCTACAGGCAATGATATTCGCGAGCACAGACTACTGTAACTCTCTGCTATTAGGGCTACCTCAAGTTACTATTAGACCACTCCAAATATTGCAAAATTCCACTGCTAGAATTTTGACAGGCAAAAAGAAAAGAGACCACATCACAGGTACACTTGCTGAGCTACACCTGCTTCCAATTGAACAAAGAATACAATACAAAGCACTGTGTATAATTCATAAACTAATCCATGATGAAAAAGCCGACTGGCTTAACACAGCACTGCGCGTACATGTACCACACAGAAACCTGAGATCTGCTAATAAAGCTCTACTAACTATTCCTTCTGTTAAATCAGCCTGCCTCACTCAGGTAAGGGAGAGAGCACTGTCGCTGGCTGGACCTATTCTATGGAACTCCATGCCACTCGAAATAAGGCTGCAGAGAAATTGAAACTATTTAAAACTAATCTGAAAACCTGGCTTTTTAAACAAGCTTTTTATAAAGACAAAGCAAAGGAGGAAAACAGTCGACAGATAATGACGCACCAAGTAATCATTTTTTTCCTCTAATATCTCCAATTGCATATTAACGCTAGATTTGAACCGCTTGACAGTTTTTCAACCGACATATAAGCCTTAATTAACACACAGTCTTTTCTTATTAAAATATATTACTGTACTATGTTGGCACATGAATAATTTGTAATCTATACCAATTATAGTTTGTTTTTTCTTATTTTGCCTTTCTGTAAACCATTGTGATGATGAATTAACTTAACGACGGTTTAGAAGAGTTTTAAGATAAATAAATAAATAGGAGCAGTCTACCTGCTATCATATTCTGTGCTTTCTGCTTGGATGCTTTTCGTGTTTTGATTTCAGTGTATTTGTACATACTCACACTATGTTTCACAGTTTAAATGTACAGGCTATCAATCATGAGTGATGTAACGCACTCTGTAAGCCTCAATTAAATCAAAGTAGCAAGGACCAATGTTTTTATGCCACTAATCCACAGTATCAGGACTGGAATCAGCGAAGTAATTAATTGCCCTGTGCTCCAAACTCTGAAACAATAACAGCATTTCACCTTTCCCACCCCTATTTCTATTTTGTTGTTACTACTAAATTGTGTAGCTATGAAAACATTTTGTGGAAAAGACAAAATATCCTATACTACCTTTGTATAATGTAAGGAGCATAGATTTTCTCTCATCTTTTCATAGGAGCTTATTAAGTAATGTTTTTTTTTCCATGAAAACTGAATGAGGTGGGTAAATCCTCCTTGAATAAGCCCTGAGTGTTTCTCAACCTTGGATCAATAGTCACACCATGTTCAGGGTGTGGTATTAGTATCTGGTGGCGCATTCAGAAAATGATAGAATAAACTGAGCTGGCTGGTTGGGCAAAGACAGGTATACAGCTATTACTTATTAGTTTGGGTTGTGATAGTGGCTGAAATCTCCTACCTGTCGATTAAACGATGGCCTAGGCTTTCGACTGATTCCCAATGTTGAGCTATTTGTATCACCATTTTTTTTTAGCATTCAGACAGGTTAATTCACATCAGTGGGTTATGCTCCTCTACCAGCAGATGGAGATGGAGCAAAGCTGACATCACAATATATATATATATATATATATATATATATATATATATATATATATATATATATATATTTATATATATACCCCTGCAGTGACATCAGCCTGGCAGTATTCTCCATCTCCAGCAGATGGTTGATGTCCATCTCCCTACTGGGGATTGCTAAAAAAATAAAAATTTTAGAAGAAGGAAAATTAATTTGCCCCTTTCTCCTATGGTGATACCTTATGGTTCCTCCCTCAGTAGAGTGCCTTGGTCCAGTAGCTGGTTTTCCAGCATGGACTTAGCTGCAGAGAGACAAACAGCTGTGAGGTTAGCAGGTGCAGGAAGCCAAGGGTGGTGGTGAAGGCCTTTGCTCTCTCCTTCCGCAGCCCGAGACCGACTCTGTACTCGGCCAGGATGGGCTGAGCTCAGATAAAGAGTAAATATATAAAAATAAGAAATAGGAGGGGAGTTAATTTTAGGGATTCCATTCCCCATCTGGTCTCCGATCCGATGTTTGTTCTAGTCTCTGGGGGAACTTGGGGAAGTCATGGTAGTTTGGCGGGTTGAGCAGCCTTTTGGCTAGGCCCCCTTCTCAGGCTCGCTTAGATGCTGTGTGGTAGGGCCATGGTGGTGTTCGCTCGCCTTTCTGCGCACAAAATCTGCCTCAAAACAGTGTCTGACATAGGCTTGCACTTGCATGCTCAGTTGGGCCCCTACATTTAGGCTTATTGGACTGAGTTTGTTTTTTGAGCGCTCTCTCCAGGCTCGCTTGTGTGGGCACACCGCTGGGCGCCCAATTGTTAGACGCTTTTGGCAGCGTGCTACTAGCGAGTGCTTATCCATGGCGCTGGTAGCAAAAAAAAAGAAAACTCAGCGCCTTATTCTTTGTGCTGTTTGCCATATTTGGGCATCACAGCCTGGCATCCCCTCTGAGTTGTGTCAGCGCTGCTTGGAGGCTCAGGGAGAGTTGTCTCCGACTAATTTTGCTAAGCCCGGCCCTTCCCAGCATGATGCGGGAATGGGACCGGAGGGGGAACTGCCAGAGATTTCGCTGGTTTTGGGGGCTCCTCTAACTGGTTCATCAGCAGGGGAAGGCAACTCAGTGGGCCCAGGACCAACACCCCCTGATTTTGGTATGGATCCTTCTGCCTTTTCTTGGGGGGAATTTTTTCATAAGAACATAAGAACATGCCATACTGGGTCAGACCAAGGGTCCATCAAGCCCAGCATCCTGTTTCCAACAGTGACCAGTCCAGGCCATAAGAACCTGGCAAGTACCCAAACATTAAATAAATCTCAAGCTACTATTGCTTATTAGTTAATAGAAGTTTATGGATTTTTCCTCCAGGAACCTATCCAAACCTTTTTTAAATCCAGTTACACTAACTGCTGTAACCACATCCTCTGGCAATGAATTATAGAGCTTAACTATGCGATAAGTGGAAAATAATTTTTTTATTATTTATTTTATTTAAAGTCTTTTCTATACCGTCGCTAAGTTATATACCATCGCAACGGTTTACATGTAGGCACATAAGTAAGTTTGGAGTAAGCATACTATAGTACATTCTAACAGGTGCCATTAAGTTTTGGTTACATTAAATCATAAAAATACGTACAAATGTTTAGTGATGTAGGTTCTGGCCAGGTGTACCTAGAAGGTACTTTTACAAGTCAAAAAAAATCACATTTACGGTGTTATATTATTACATTCATTGTGTTCTCAATTTGTTAAAATATTGCAATGCACATTAAGAACATAAGAATATGCCATACTGGGTCAGACCAAGGGTCCATCAAGCCCACCATCCTGTTTCCAACAGTGGCCAATCCAGGCCATAAGAACCTGGCAAGTACCCAAAAACTAAGTCTATTCCATGTTACCGTTGCTAATAATAGAGGTGGTTATTATATAAGTCAACTTAATTAATAGCAGGTAATGGACTTCTCGTCCAAGAACTTATCCAATCCTTTTTTAAACACAGCTATATTAACTGCATTAACCACATCCTCTGGCAACAAATTCCAGAGTTTAATTGTGCGTTGAGTGAAAAAGAACTTTCTCCAATTAGTTTTAAATGTGCCTCATGCTAACTTCATGGAGTGCCCCCTAGTCTTTCCAATTCACACCTACCCGTTCTAGACCTCTCATGATTTTAAACACCTCTATCATATCCCCCCTCAGCCGTCTCTTCTCCAAGCTGAAAAGTCCTAACCTCTTTAGCCTTTCCTCATAGGGGAGCTGTTCCATTCCCCTTATCATTTTGGTAGCCCTTCTCTGTACCTTCTCCATCGCAATTATATCTTTTTTGAGACCAGAATTGTACACAACAATATTCAAGGTGCAGTCTCACCATGGAGCGATACAGAGGCATTATGACATTTTCCGTTTTATTCACCTTTCCCTTTCTAATAGTTCCCAACATTCTGTTTGCTTTTTTGACTGCCGCAGCACACTGAACCAACGATTTCAATGTGTTATCCACTATGTTATCCACTATGACACCTAGATCTCTTTCTTGGGTTGTAGCACCTAATATGGAACCCAACATTGTGTAATTATAGCATGGGTTATTTTTCCCTATATGCATCACCTTGCACTTGTCCACATTAAATTTCATCTGCCATTTAGATGCCCAATTTTCCAGCCTCACAAGGTCTTCCTGCAATTTATCACAATCTGCTTGTGATTTAACTACTCTGAACATGAAAACTTTCTCCAGTACGGGTACCTCCCCAACATCCTCTTCAGTAAACACTGAAGAAAAGAAATCATTTAATCTTTCTGCGATGGCCTTATCTTCTCTAAGTGCCCCTTTAACCCCTTGATCATCTAAATGTCCAACTGACTCCCTCACAGGCTTTCTGCTTCGGATATATTTTTAAAAGTTTTTACTGTGAGTTTTTGCCTCTACGGCCAACTTCTTTACAAATTCTCTCTTAGCCTGTCTTATCAATGTCTTACATTTAACTTGCCAACGTTTATGCATTATCCTGTTGGATCCTTCTTCCAATTTTTGAATGAAGATCTTTTGGTTAAAATAGCTTCTTTCACCTTCTGTTTATTCCAGTGTATTTTCTATTCTCCGGTCTCTTTATAAAAGGCTAGTTTAAAAAGCCATGTCTTTAAACTTCTCTTGAATGTTTTGGGGTCTCTCTATAATCTGATCTCCAAAGGCATTGTGTTCCATAGTGTGGGTCCTGCTAAAGACAATGCCCTTTCTCTTACCTGGGTTAGTCTCACTGTCTTGACTGAGGGAATGGTTAAGAGAGCTTTGTTTGCTGAATGAAGGTTCCTGTGTGGTACATGTACCCGTAGTGCAGTGTTTAGCCAGTCCGCTTTTTCATCATGTATTACTTTATGTATGGTGCATAGTGCTTTGTATTTTATTCTTTGTTCTATGGGTAGCCAGTGAAGTTCGGCCAGCGTTTCAGTTATATGGTCTCTTCTTCTTTTTCCAGTTAGTATTGTTGCTGCTGTGTTTTGTAGAATTTGAAGTGGTCTTATTGTTGTATTTGGGAGTCCTAGAAAAAGGGGCGGATTTTAAATGCCCTGCGAGGGTAAATCCGGCCGGATTTATGCGCGCAGGGCCCTCTTGCGCCGGCGCGCCTATTTTGCATAGGCCGCCGGCGTGCGCAAGTCCCGGGGCTTTGTAAAAGGAGCGGGGAGGGGGCGTCAGGGGTGTTCCCGAAACGACGCAGCGTGCCGCGGCGTTTCGGGGGCGGGCCTGGGGGCGTGGCGCCGGCCCGGGGGCGTGGTCAAAGCCTCCGGACCAGCCCCTGGGTCGGGTAACGGTGCACCAGCAGCCCGCTGGCGCGCACAGATTTACGTCTGCTTTTAGCAGGCGTAAATCTGCCAACAAAGGTAAGGGGGGGGGTTAGATAGGGCCGGGGGGGTGGGTTAGGAAGGGGAAGGGAGAGGAAGGTGGGGGGAAGGCGAAGGAAAGTTCCCTCCGAGGCCGTTCCGAAATCGGAGCGGCCTCGGAGGGAACAGGCAGCGCGCGCTGGACTCTGCGCGCGCAGGTTGCACAAATGTGCACCCCCTTGCGCGCGCCGACCCCGGATTTTATAAGATACGCGCGGCTACACGCGTATCTTATAAAATCCAGCGTACTTTTGTTCGCGCCTGGTGCGCGAACAAAAGTACGCGATCGCGCAAATTTTTAAAATCTACCCCAAAGTGCATTACAGTAATCGGTACTGGAGAAAACAAGTGCCTGAAGCACTGTTCTGAAATCTGCAGGAGTTAGTAACGGTTTAAGTTTTCTGAGGATCATGAATTCTAAATTAGCTACTTGTTAACTTCATGAAGTACCCCCTAGTCCTTCTATTATCTGAGAGAGTAAATTACCAATTTACATGAACTTGTTCAAGTCCTTTCATAATTTTGTAGACCTCTATCATATCCCCCTCAGTCGTCTTTTCTCCAAACTGAACAGCCTTATCTTCTTTAGCCTTACCTCATACGGCAGCCGTTCTATGCCACTTATTATTTTGGTTGCCCTTCTCTGCACTTTCTCCTGTGCAACTATATATTTTTTGAGATGCGGTGACCAGAATTGTGCACAGTATTCAAGGTGCGGTCTCACCATGGATCGATACAGAGGCATTATGACATTTTCCATTTTATTAACCATTCCCTTCTTAATAATGCCTAACATTCTGTTTGCTTCTTTGACTGCTGCAGTACACTGAGCTGACGATTTCAATGTGTTATCCACTATGATGCCTAGATCTTTTTCCTGGGTGGTAGTTCCTAATGTGGAACCTAACACTGTGTAACTACAGCAAGGGTTATTTTTCCCTATATGCATCACTTTGCACTTATCCACATTAAATTTCATCTGCCATTTGGAAGCTCAATCTTCCAGTCTCGCAAGGCCCTCTTGCAATTTATCACAATCTACTTTATGTTTCTGTGAACCCAGTGATAGAAAGGCAGCCTTACCTGAGCCCCAGCCAAGGTCAGATGCTGAAGAGAAGGGTAAAGATGCCGATACAGCCCGGGTAGTAGGCAGGCAGCAAGCAAGAGAAATCCAAAGTGCAGTCCGGGTCAAAGGCAGGCAGCAGGCAAGAGGAATCTAAGGCAATCCAGGTCTTAGGCAAAGGTAACTCCAGCAGAGAGACAGCACAAGCAAGCCTGTAGCCAAGGCAAAGTTTGCGTCTGGAAGCTGGGTTTAAATAGCCTGTCTCCCGCGCTAGTACAGGTATCGTTGGGAGGCGTGCTGAGGGGGGCGGAACCAAGGTGCCACGTGACCAGATGTGACATCTCTGCTGTGTCATGCTGCTCCCGTGTTTTGCAGGGTAAGCCCCATTTGCCATGGTAACACCACTTGAGATTTAACTGCTCTGAATAATTTTGTGACATCCACAAATTTGATCACTTCACTCGTCATACCCCTTTCCAGATCATTTATAAATATATTAAAATGCACTGGTCCAAGTACAGATCTCTAAGGCATTCCTCTACCTTTTTCCACTGGGAAAACAGACCATTTAATCCTATTCTTTGTTTCCTGTCTTTTAACAGGCTTGCAATCCACAAAAGGACATCGCCTCCTATCCTATGACATTTTAGTTTTCTTAGAAACCTCTCATGCAGGACTTTGTCAAACGCCTTTTGAAAACCCAAATACACATTTTCCGGTTCATCTTTGACCACATTTATTCACCCCTTCAAAAAAATAGAGATTTTGTGAGGCAATCCATGGAGGGAGGGAGAGAGGGAGAGGGAGAGAGGGAGAGAGAGAGAGAGAGAGTTACTATAGTGCCTATGCCCTACATAGGTATTTGAATCCCTATGGGAGGGCTACCTACTAACTCAGGGTGGGGATTAGGTATGAGCGTCGGGGGTTGGGGGCCACTTTCGCATTCCACATGAGACCTACGGACAGAACAGTGGTCTCTAGTGCAGATTTGCTGGCCGTCGGAGTGAGGACGCTCACTCCAAGAAGAGATTTGGGCAACATTCTCTCCACCTAGCATGTTGTTGCCCAGGTAGAGTGTCCATCAAGCTAGGTAGAGAGAACGTTGCCCAAACCACTTCTTGGAGTGAGCGTCCTCACTCCGACGGCCAGCAAATCTGCACTAGAGACCACTGTTCTGTCCGTAGGTCTCATGTGGAATGCGAAAGTGGCCCCCAACCCCCGACGCTCATACCTAATCCCCACCCCGAGTTAGTAGGTAGCCCTCCCATAGGGATTCAAATACCTATGTAGGGCATAGGCACTATAGTAAGGTGTGCTCTCTCTCTCTCTCTCTCTCTCTCTCTCTCTCTCTCTCTCTCTCTCTCTCTCTCTCTCAGCCTGAAACAATTTATTGCAGGCAGTAAAGTGCTTGGAAAATGAGGCCCCATGTCTATCTAAATGTTTTCTGATTTTATTCTTTATAATAGTTTCCACAATTTTTCCCAGCACTGAAGTCAGGCTTACCGGTCTATAGTTTCTCGGATCACCCCTGGAGCCATTTTAAATATCTGGGTTACATTGACCATCTTAGTCTTCAGGTACAATGGATGATTTTTAATGATAAGTTACAAATTAATTGAAATAAGTCTGAAATTTCATTTTTTAGTTCTTTCAGAACCCTGTGTATGCCATCTGGTCAGGTGATTTACTATTCTTCAGTTTGTCAGGCTGGCCTACTACATCTTCCAGATTCACTGACTCCAGAATGGGTATCTTCCCAAATCCTCTTCAGTAAACACCGAAGCAAAGAAATCATTTAATCTTTCCATGATGGTCTTATCTTCCCTAAGTGCCCCTTTATCGCCTCAATCATCTAACTGTCCAACTGACTTCCTCGCAAACTTTCTGCTTTGGTTATATTTTTTAAAGTTTTTATTGTGAGTTTTTGCCTCTACGGCTAATTTCTTTTCAAATTCTCTCTTAGCCTGTCTTATGAATGACTTACATTTAACTTGCCAATGCTTGTTCTTAAACCTATTTTCTTCTGATGGATCCTTCTTCCAATTTTTGAATGAAGGTCTTTTGGCTAAAATAGCCTCCTTCACCTCACTTTTTAGCCATGCTGGCAATTGTTTGACCTTCCTTTCACCTTTCTTAATGCAAGGATTACATATGGACGGTGCTTAAGAACATGCCATACTGGGTCAGACCAAGGGCCCATCAAGCCCAGCATCCTGTTTCCAACAGTGGCCAATCCAGGTCATAAGAACCTGGCAAGTACCCAAAAACTAAATGTATCCCATGTTACTGTTGCTAGTAATAGCAGTGGCTATTTTCTAAGTCAACTTAATTAATAGTAGGTAATAGACTTCTCCTCCAAGAACTTATCCAATCCTTTTTTTTAAACCCAGCTACACTAACTGCAATAACCACAACCTCTGGCAACAAATTCCAGAGTTTAATTGTGCGTTGAGCGTTCTCCGATTAGTTTTAAATGTGCCACATGCTAACTTCATGGAGTGCCCCCTAGTATTTCTATTATCCGAAAGAGTAAATAATCAATTCACATTTACCCGTTCTAGACCTCTTATGATTTTAAACACCTCTATCATATCCCCCCTCAGCCATCTCTTCTCCAAGCTGAACAGCCCTAACCTCTTTAGTCTTTCCTCCTAGGGGAGCTGTTCCATTCCCTTTATCATTTTGATCGCTCTTCTCTGTACCCTCTCCATCACAACTATATCTTTTTTGAGATGCGGCAACCAGAATTGTACACAGTATTCAAGGTGCATTCTCACCATGGAGCGTTACAGAGGCATTATGACATTTTCCGTTTTATTCACCATTACCTTTCTAATAATTCCCAACATTCTGTTTGCTTTTTTGACCACCGCAGCAGACTGAACTGATGATTTTAATGTGCTATCCATATGACGCCTAGATCTCTTTCTTGGGTGGTAGCTCCTAATATGGAACCTAGGATGGTATTTTTTTTTTAATAGTGTCCATGCCTGTTGCACATTTTTTACCTTTGTAGCTGCATCTTTCAATTTTTTTTTAACTATTTTTCTCATTTTATCAAAGTTTCCCTTTTGAAAGTTTAGCACTAGAGCCATGAATTTGCTTACTATACTCCTTCCAGTCATTAATTCAAATTAGATCATATTATGATCACTATTGCCAAGCAGCCCCACCACCGTTTTACCTCTCTCACCAAATACATCAGGGACTGTGTAAAGTATGCTCCGGTTGCTGGTGTATTATAATTTCTCGGACCTTACCTCCGTCTCCTCTTGTTGGCGGTAAGGTCCGAGAAATTATAATCGGACTCCCAAAAGAAACTTTCATAAAATTGTGTCGAAGATACATCAGCAACCGGAGCATACTTTGCACAGTCTCTGAAGCAGCAGCCCGCGAAACTGGATGGCCGGCGCCATTTTATGGTAGGCCATCCAGTGCTCCTACCATGTGACAGGGGCCAGCCAATGGCATGGTTATCCTGTCACATGGTAAGGGCAAAGGGCCATCGGCGCCATTTTTATTAGTGGCAGCCAACGGCCCGAGAGCGGGAGATCGCTCCCGGGGCCCACTGGACCACCAGGTAATTTTAAAACATTTTTGGGGGGGTCGGGAGGGTGGTGGAGGCTAAGGGAGCGGTTTTAAAGGGTCGGGTGGGTTTTTTGTTTATCGGCTGACAGCTCGAGTGTGAGAGAATGCTCCCGGGACCCCCGCTGGACCACAAGGTAATTTTAAAATGTTTTTGGGGGGGTCGGGAGGGTGGTGGAGGTTAAGGGAGCGGTTTTAAAGGGTCGGGGAGGGTTTTTTGTTTATCGGATCAGGCACAGCCGATTAAAAAAAAACAAAACGATCAGACCAGATGAAAAAAAATGCACGATTTGAATCAGAACCGGGACCGAACCAATTCCGGTTCCGATTCACATCTCTACCAGGCGCTGGGCCATTCCCGGAATGGCCTGGCGGGCGGATGCCTCTGCCAGGTCAATGGACTTGGCAATCTGTTATGCTCAGGCTTGTGAACCCTTGGACCGACGGGAGGATGGTATACCTTGTGGAAGATCCGTAGGTTCTCTCGTCGGGTGGCGAGGCAAAGCAGAAGAGGAGACCAGCTGACCCTCGGCACTGGAGACGGAGGCAACTGCGGAGGCAGATGAAGAGACGAGAAGAGGATCTGTGTCTTCACCACTGGAAGTCCGCAGTCCCCACGGGAGGAGCCCATAGGGACCCGGACCGCTGGGACTTAGGCGGGCCCTTGGGGAAGGTAGTCCAGAAGAAGTCCAAGCTCAAGTGCCAGAGGGTCGTCACTTACCAGTCCGAGGTCACACACCGAGGGATCACCACTTGCCAGTCCGAAGCCACACACCAGAGAATCACCGCTTGCCAATCCGAAGTCACACACCAGAGAATCACCGTAAGCCAATCCGAAGTCAAGAACCTGAGACACCAAGACGTAACAGGAACAAGGATCCAAAGCTCAAGGAACTCACCGAAGTAAGCAGAATAGACAGTACTGGAGGACGTTGCCAAGTCAATGAATGAGCAGAGGAAGCTTCCCTTTATACTTCCCCTGCTCAGGCTGATCAGGAACAGGTGAAGCTGGTTAAAGGGATCAGGTCCCTTTAAATCAGTGAAGGAGGCGCGGCCTCGCGCCTAAGGATGGCGACGGCCATCTTTGATTTCCCCCGCGGAGGAGAGACACTGTTGGACGCCGCGAGGGGGAAGCAGGAACGGCTCCCCCTGCAGCGAGCAGCACCGAGGGCCGTGCCGGAGCGACAGCCAGAGTCAGTGCCCTTCCCCGGGGCTCCCGCGGTGGGGAAGCGTCGCGGGCACGGCCGAGGAACACAACAATGAACAACATTACTGCTCTCATATATTCTATCCCTCTTCTTTCTTTCCTTCACAGCAGGTTGTACCAGTCACAGGCACTGAGGTTAGATTATAGGAAAGGGAGACCAATGTACAACCTGGGAACTCTAACATCCTGAATCAGAAAACAAAAAATATAGCTCTTCAAAACTATCCTTCCTCGCTATATTAAACTTCCTTGTATGGATTTTGTCATTTATTTTACCTGTGCATAAGATGACAAAAACCCTAGGCTCACCGGTTCCTAGGAAAATAAGAGGCGTGCCAGGCACTTCAGGCTGCATCTATAAGCTTACTTATGTTACTGAGTCTTGGCTTGGCACCTTACCTTTGTACATGAAATCACATTGTATCGCTTCTTTTCATGTTTACCACATCTTCGGTGTAATGTTTATGCCAAGGTTTAGGGAATGAGGAAGGGAAGGAAAGAAAGACAGGAAAAGTCAGATGCTTAGAAAGAGACTGTTCTTAAATGTAGTAGTGGGAGCTAATTTTAGATACCATGACATCTGATATTTGCAAACTGATTCCATTAATATGTATTAACTTTTCTGAACAATTTCAGGGATTTCAGCTTTGAATTCTTTTGTTAGTTGGGAAGATAGTTGTTGTAAGGTTTGAGACTGTGCTGTTTAAGCTAGAAAATATACTGAAGTAGAAACTGAAGAGTGGGCCAAAGAGCAAGCAAACATACACCAGTAATTTAGAGGGATTCTATATACTAATGCTGCTGACAAGGCCCTGAATAAGCAGTTAGAAAAAGAAACTTCCTCTTACTCGTATAAGGCAAAGCAGCAGTGACAGCTAAAGGCTAGAGAAGAAAAGATGACGAATGGCTACTGCATGCTAGGATTGAATTAAATATATATTTATTAGGAGCTAAAGTTTTACCTTTTTTTTTTTGTAATTAAAGTTTTATTAGAGATTGAGCAATCGCAATTCACACCGAAACACATAACAGAATGCAATCAAGTTTGTACAAATATTCACAATCAATAAACTGATACTTTAACCTAGTCTCCGTTTTCATTATCTCCCAACCTCTCTCCCCGCCCCCCACCCTCTCCCAAGGGATCCTACATGAGCATACATCAGACCCCGCCAATGTACAGAATACCAGAAGTCGTTACAAGAAAGAAGGACTTCTCAGGAAGTCGATTGTTTGTTTCTCCAGGTTAAATACGGGTTCCATACGCGCTGGAATGCCCCCATGCTTATGAGCCGTGATTTTGCTGAGATTATAAAGCTTAGCCGCTCAGGATTGGATCGTAACTAGCGTGGGTAAATTATTGTCCTTCCAATTTAAGAGCAATTTCACACCTAGCCGCTGTGACCATAAATTTTATAAATTGTTGAAAAAGCCTATCCCCCTGAGGGTAGGCACAATTTAATAAAGCTATTGGAGGATTTAGAACGATATTTATATGGGTGATTTCCATTAACCACCGGGCTATGTCCCTCCACAGCTGCGTGATAGTCGCACACTCCCACCATAGATGAAAAAAAGTTCCTTCACCTCCATAGCCCTACCAACATCTATCTGATGCACTGGGATATATTCGGTGTAATCTATCAGGAGTAAACTACCATATGTAGAGCAACATAAGACCATTTTCTACTAGCGTAGCGGAAATCAGACCTTTTCCCTACGGTATTATAGGCCCCGTCCCAGAAGTCCTCCCCCTGAGGTGTTCCTAGAAAGCAGAAAGCCTGTGAGGGAGTCAGTTGGACCGTTAGATGATCAAGGGTTTAAAGGGGCACTTAGAGAAGATAAGGCCATCGCGGAAAGATTAAATGATTTCTTTGCTTCGGTGTTTACTGAAGAGGATGTTGGGGAGATACCCGTAATGGAGAAGGTTTTTATGGGTAATGATTCAGATGGACTGAATCAAATCACGGTGAACCTAGAAGATGTGGTAGGCCTGATTGACAAACTGAAGAGCAGTAAATCACCCGGACCGGATGGTATACACCCTAGAGTTCTGAAGGAACTAAAAAATGAAATTTCAGACCTATTAGTAAAAATTTGTAACTTATCATTAAAATCATCCATTGTACCTGAAGACTGGAGGATAGCAAATGTAACCCCAATATTTAAAAAGGGCTCCAGGGGCGATCCGGGAAACTACAGACCGGTCAGCCTGACTTCAGTGCCAGGAAAAATAGTGGAAAGTGTTCTAAACATCAAAATCACAGAACATATAGAAAGACATGGTTTAATGGAACAAAGTCAGCATGGCTTTACCCAGAGCAAGTCTTGCCTCACAAATCTGCTTCACTTTTTTGAAGGAGTTAATAAACATGTGGATAAAGGTGAACCGGTAGATATAGTATACTTGGATTTTCAGAAGGCGTTTGACAAAGTTCCTCATGAGAGGCTTCTAGGAAAAGTAAAAAGTCATGGGATAGGTGGCAATGTCCTTTCGTGGATTGCAAACTGGCTAAAAGACAGGCAACAGAGAGTAGGATTAAATGGACAATTTTCTCAGTGGAAGAGAGTGGACAGTGGAGTGCCTCAGGGATCTGTATTGGACCCTTACTTTTCAATATATTTATAAATGATCTGGAAAGAAATACGATGAGTGAGATAATCAAATTTGCAGATGACACAAAATTGTTCAGAGTAGTTAAATCACAAGCAGATTGTGATAAATTGCAGGAAGACCTTGTGAGACTGGAAAATTGGGCATCCAAATGGCAGATGAAATTTAATGTGGATAAGTGCAAGGTGATGCATATAGGGAAAAATAACCCATGCTATAATTACACAATGTTGGGTTCCATATTAGGTGCTACAACCCAAGAAAGAGATCTAGGCGTCATAGTGGATAACGCATTGAAATCGTCGGTTCAGTGTGCTGCGGCAGTCAAAAAAGCAAACAGAATGTTGGGAATTATTAGAAAGGGAAAGGTGAATAAAACGGAAAATGTCATAATGCCTCTGTATCGCTCCATGGTGAGACCACACCTTGAATACTGTGTACAATTCTGGTCGCCGCATCTCAAAAAAGATATAATTGCGATGGAGAAGGTACAGAGAAGGGCTACCAAAATGATAAGGGGAATGGAACAACTCCCCTATGAGGAAAGACTAAAGAGGTTAGGACTTTTCAGCTTGGAGAAGAGACGACTGAGGGGGGATATGATAGAGGTGTTTAAAATCATGAGAGGTCTAGAACGGATAGATGTGAATCGTTTATTTACTCTTTCGGATAGTAGAAAGACTAGGGGGCACTCCATGAAGTTAGCATGGGGCACTTTTAAAACTAATCGGAGAAAGTTCTTTTTTACTCAACGCACAATTAAACTCTGGAATTTGTGCCAGAGGATGTGGTTAGTGCAGTTAGTATAGCTGTGTTTAAAAAAGGATTGGATAAGTTCTTGGAGGAGAAGTCCATTACCTGCTATTAAGTTCACCTAGAGAATAGCCACTGCCATTAGCAATGGTAACATGGAATAGACTTAGTTTTTGGGTACTTGCCAGGTTCTTGTGGCCTGGTTTGGCCTCTGTTGGAAACAGGATGCTGGACTTGATGGACCCTTGGTCTGACCCAGTATGGCATTTTCTTATGTTCTTAATTTACCCCGAGCTTTCTGCGAATATGACCAGAGGTCACACTGAACATTACCAGAACCTTGCAAATATTTATTTCTCTTCGGTACTTCTCGTAATCCTTTCCATTTACTACTTTGTGTATTATTTTGGCACCACGTACTTTGGCATGATGCCAATAAAGTTCCTTCAGTCTTTTCTGACTGCTTGAAGTTCTTGCTCCGTGCATGGATCTGTCAGCATTTCACAAGCATTTTCGCCCCTGTATCCTGTGTTTAGGCGCGTTGCCTTCTCTTTCGTCCGTTTAAGGTTTCTGCCGTCTGCTTGACCCCTTTCTCACCCCACGCTCTCCTATCTTTTTTGATTCCCGCTCATTTTTGTCTTTCCTTTTATGTTACCTGCGGCAATGCTGAACGCCTTTTTCTTTCACTTTGCGGTTTTGTTTTAGGGAGTCTCTCTGGGGTTTTATTTTTTTTTTTTGTTTGTTTGTTTGTTTGTTAGTTTTACGAGCCCTTGAATATATTAACAGCGTTGCTCTTGTCCTCTTAACGGGCGGGAGGGCGGGCTGAGGTAGGAGGAGAGCGAGGGCTTGCTCAAGGTGAGGGCAGAGGCAGCCCTCGAGCTCCCGCCTTTCCCCTGGGTCTGTGCGTTTCCCGCACCGGCACGGAGGCGGCTCCCGCTTTCTTTACCGTAGCTGCAAGCCGAGCCCGTCCCTGTCGGCCGCTGACCCCCCCGGCCTCCTTCAGCAGGGGCTGCTCGGGCTGGAACCTGGACTTCCTACCAACGTGCAGCTTCGCTTGATCTGCACCCGCTACCCCTCGCCCCGTGTGCCTGGTTCAGTATCTCGTGATGAGGTTCAGGTAATGTGCACGAGCCATACGGGAAGGTGGATTTATTTAGCGAACAGAAGACTGAGAGGTGACTTGATGCCACATACCGGGGCAATTCCAATCCGGAAGATGGTGATCAGTTGTTTTCCCATCTCCAAGCAGTGCCGAGGTGTAGGTTAGGCATTAGGAAGAACTTTTAACAGTTGCTGAGAGTGGTTAAGCTTCGGGGCATGTTACCTAGGGGAGTGATGGAATCTCCTTCATTGGAAGTTTTAAAGAGCAGATAAAAAAAAAAAAATTATCTAGGGGTGTATAGGTGGTACAAGTTGATTCTGACTGAAGGCAAGAAAATAGAGACGTCTCTTTCTGTGATTCTGTACGGAAAACCTATTGAAAAGGGACCATTTCACCATAAGAACTGACTCCTTAAATGCTGCAGATCTTTCATTCTGAAGGAGAGTTCATGATACATTTTTTTCTAACAGACAGAAAAATATGACATACTTTCCTAGCAGTGGAAAAACTCCAAAACTCAATGAGGATGTGACCCATTGTAGTTTCTGAAGGCAGATAATATGGGGGAAAGGGGGCGAATGCCTTAAAATTAGGTGATTGCTCTTGAATCGAGCCTAAATGGAAGGTCCTTCTTGTTTGCCGGTGCTGTTCGTCTGCATCAGGAGGAGCCGTGCAGCCCATAGCAGAGACAATGAGACTCAAACCTTTAATCTGCTGAAGGTTTAATGTTTTCAAGAGGGGAGTGGTGCAAGCAGGAGTTATGTGGAAGGATGGCAGGATCAGTGGGCAGTGGGGGAGATAGCAAATCATGAAAATGGGAAGCAAAAGCAAGGGGGGAGAGTTAAGACAGGGGGATTTCATTATTCTCTTTCCATCCCTATGATCTATTCAGTCTTAAACCACTTCTACACCTTTCGTTCCCTGCAGTCTCTTCTTGGCAGTGTAGTGATCTCCTTTGCTGCCATCTATTATGCTGCCGTTCCCCCATGGCTGGCTCTAGTTGCACCATCATAGCTGGTATTAGGAAAACCCTTGCCCTATAGCACAACCTCTAATATAGTAACAATGTACAAGATGGCAGAAAAAGACCAACCTGCCCCAGTTAGTCCAATTATTCTTGCCCACATTCAATTTAAAAACACAAGGCAACAAGCACAAATCTCAACGATAATGAACAAAGAAATCAATTGGAAATTATTCACAAATTACAATAATCCCCTCAAATGGCAAAATTCTTACGAAAAGACCTCATAAACACTGCAAGCTAACAGACTTAGTATAATCATGACTCAGAAAAACCTCCAGAAATTTCATCTACATTTGTATATGCAAATAAAATTAAGCCATAAACGTATCGTATGCAAAATGTAAGTTTCCATGGATATCTGATGCTTGTACGACACAAGCTGACCTAGCCAGCGTTTTGCTCATAAGCTGCATCAGGGCTGATCCTCACGGTGCCCGGCCACCTACAGCAAAATTTCTAGCAGGAGGCCAGATCGGCTTGTGAAAAAAAATATTTCCTGCCATTGTTCTGTAGTCTCTCCTCTTGGAGCCTTGTATCATGACCCCTAGTTCAATTATATGTTTTCCATTGAAAAAGGTCTGCTGCTTGTGAATTATTAATATCTGAATGCCTATCTTCTCTCCCCTCTCCTCTAGGGCATACATATTTAGGCCCTTACATCTCCTTTCACTGGCTTAAAGGGGCCGATGAAAAAAGAAAAGTGCTGAAAGCGGGCGCTGAGTGTTCAGTGCCTGCTTTCCTAACGTGCCCCGAGGCACCTCTTCTGGGGGTGCCAAACAATATTTAAAATAGGGGTTGTGCTGTCAAGGAGGCGCTAGGGTCGATTGCGCGCCCCAAGCATCTCCTTGACAGAGGGAGTCCAGGAGAGGTCAGCTGTCCGCTGGTTAAGAAAACAGACATTGAATTTATCGGCATCCATTTTCCTAATCGGCACACAGCCATGGGTTCGGGAAACAGACCCTTGTTAACTGAGTGTCCATTTCTTGAACCTGACCAATCTTTCATTCCTCCTACTTAATATCGCAACGATATTAAGTAGGATGTACAGAAAAGCATAAGGCAGGTGTTAATTTCTGAGCGCAAAACTATGCGTTTTGGAATCACTTTTTTTTTTTTTTTTTTTTGCATTTTGGGTGAGGAACTAATAGCCTCATCAACATTCATTTGCATGTGATGAGCGTTATTAGTTTTGCTGCGCATTGGACATGGGTTGTGGAGGCGCTAATCCCCTTCTTGTATTAGGGAATTAGGTAGCGCCTACACAACCTGTGTCCAACTGTGGGTTAAACAGTGCACTCGGCCCCAAAGTGCACTATTTCCGTAACCTTTTCTGGTCCGCTTCTAGCTTGTCTATATTCTTTCAGAGCTACGGCCTCCAGACGTTAACACAATATTCTAGGTGAGGTCTCAACAATGACCCGTACGGAGGCATCATTACATTTTGTGTCTGGTGGTTATGCCTCTCCCTATGCACCCCAGCATCCCTCTGACTCTGGCCAGTGCCTTATCACCACGTTATGCCGTCTTGAAATCAGGGTATAATCATCCCAAGTTCTTGCTCCTGGGTGAGGTATGCAAGCCTCTCTCCCCCTACTCCCTTGGATTTCTGCACCACCACCTGCTTGACTCTGCATACTTATACATTGAATTTCAACTACCAGGCCCTCATGCTTTCTCAGATCACCCTTCATTTAGTCTACTCCCTCAGGGGTATCCACTGTGTTGCAAATTTAGTGCCATCTGAAAATAAAGAAATACAAA
The DNA here is from genome assembly GCF_901001135.1 of Rhinatrema bivittatum. Taxonomy (NCBI): domain Eukaryota; kingdom Metazoa; phylum Chordata; class Amphibia; order Gymnophiona; family Rhinatrematidae; genus Rhinatrema; species Rhinatrema bivittatum. The sequence continues at coordinate 418,763,058 of NC_042616.1, read as the reverse complement.
CTTTTTCTCTTAAGCCCCCCAAAATATCACTTGCAAAAGATATCTATTCTTGGAAAATGAAAGAGTGAGTGCGTGCAGAAGAGGAAGAGCTATGCAAGAGTAGACTGGCCAGGTGTCTGCTTGTTTGCACCTGGCTGACTGTTAACAATCTCTGCCACCCGTGTTGCAAGACCAAATATGATTTTTCTATCTTTACAGTTTGACCAGTGAATCTAGGAAGGTAATGCCTTTGGTGTAGCCCCTGCTTTCCATCCATTCTTCCAGCCATACAGCAGCATACCAATGCTCCCTGGCAGTAAATACCAAGGCCTTTTCCCATCTAGATGTACTGGAATACAGTTAAAGCTCATGGTTAGAGATGGGCAAGGCCTGCCCTAGTGACACCCCATTATACTGGTTCAAGATGAGCGCCCATGAGAGCAGATTCTCTTTGATCACCTGGTTGACCCTTATATGGTGTTTATTTCTGAGTAGACCTGTAGCCACAACCAGCCTGTTTATGAATACTTGTCTCATGGGAATTACCTGGCATACAATATTCAAATGACCTGGGGAGGACCTGCATCTTGGCCCAGAACAAACTTGCTTGCCGGCCTTGTGGCAGAGACCAAACTGTTCAGCCTTTCTAGCTTTGTTCGGGGCAGAATGAACAACGCTGCCACTGAATCGAGCTCAATGGCAGGGAAGGTCGTAATACTGAGCTGAAGCTTGTCATAAAGTTAGCACGTACTTGTGAGGCCTCAGGTCCAGCTCGTGACCTGATTTATTACTCAGTACATGGAGGAAGTTAACATTTCAAAAAGTGCATCTGAAACCGAGCACCCTGTTGGTATGCATTTGTTGAAGTATTACTCCTCCTGAAATTGGAAACCCAGCAGCAGAAATATGTCAGGATATTATAACCATCCCACTGAGTTCCAAATTCTTTTTTGTGTTATGTGTGTTTCCTTACCAATAATTCAAAACCTTAACGGATTCTTGTTAGAAATCCTGTTTATGTCAAAACCAGTGTGACATTCCAGCCACATCAACCTTATGCATAATGAGTCAAATTACTGGCATACAGCCACTGTTTATCTGACTGAAGTATGATAGCTAAAATGTAAGCCTCCTGTTATTCCTGTGTACAAATATTGCTTTATTACTCCAGGCCTATCCTAACTGCTGGGATACTACTAAGTTGTTAACTTAGTAGTATCCCAGAAACAGGTCAAATTAAAGCAGCCTCTTCCAAAAGCTTTAGATTTGCAGATGTTTCTTTGCATTAGGTTTTATGAGAGTACCTCTCCTGCAGCCTGACCCTGGTTTATTTTTATTTATTTATTTATAACTTTTATATACCGGCATTCGTAAAAAACATCATGTCGGTTTACAGACAACTGAGAAAGGAAATTACAATGATAGATGGAGGAAGGATAGGAAGTTAAAAGGTGACAACTTTACTGTAGAGCCAACGGGCGCCACAGTTATTAAATGAGATTACATGTGGTTAACCAGGTTGGACATAAATTATATACAAGAGACGACAAAATGGGGGGTAGCGCGGGGGTGGGGGATGAAGCGCATAGGGGAGGCGGGGTGGGGTAGGAACTGTACAAGGGGGCAGGGGGTGGCGATGGGAAGGAGAGGTGGTGACTGAATATCAGGAAGCCATAAAATGGATGGGGTGGTGAGGGAGGGAGGGTGTGTAGGGGGGGCGGGGGGACACTGTACTAGGGAGAGGGAAATAATGAGTGTTGTGGAGAAGTCAAATGCTAGGGTTGAGAGGCGTTGGGATAGGCCTGTTTAAATAACCAGGTCTTGATTCCTTTTTTGAATTGATTAAGTGAGGGTTCTAGTCGGAGCTCGGTGGGGAGGGAGTTCCAAAGGTTGGTTGCACTGTTGGGTGAGAAAGAGCTACCATTCCCTCTTTCTTCAGTGTGTATTTTCCAACAGCCATCAGTAAATCTTTATTCCATGCCTGGTTCTAGCACTGCACTTCTGTCTCCATCTTGTTAAAGGACCATATTGGTCTGATCTATGCCCCCCTCCATCCACCCCCCACCGCTAGAAGCAGTCCTAATGTGAAAAAAATTAAAAAAAAAGATAAAGTGAGCCTTATGGCAGATGTGACACCACACAATAAAGGTTGGGAACCACTGTAGTAACTTACCCTATTTTCCTCAAAACCAATTATCTTAAGTTACAACTTCAAGTATTAAGCTAAAATATACAAAACAATTCAGAGCAGGAGTGAGTTGCCCTTCCCTGCTGGGGGGGAAGGTTGATAGGGGAGGGAAGAGGGGACGATCCCTCCTGCCCAAACCCCCTCCTTTCAGGGTGTCCCCACTCTCTCACCCCCTCCTCAGCTCCAAGTTGCAGCACTGCTGCTCGCGGCGCTGGATCCAGGACACAGCAGCAACTGAACACTGAGAAAATTCAGTGTGGGGCCTCCTGCAGGCGTCAGGCCCGGAGGCGCTCTTCCTGTTACCATGGAAACCCATGCAAGGGGCCGGGCTCTCAGGCTCCATCAGAGGCCCCACCTTGGATTATTTTAAGCTTCAATTGCTGCTGGAGGAAAGAAGCGGCACCAGGCTCGAATTTAGGCATGGCAGTGGCGGTGATACTCTGGTGCCCATAAGAATTTGGTGCCAGAGGCAACTGCCTACTCCTCGATGCAGGCCTGAAAAAAAGTATAATAATCATTTAACCTCGCCACAGTGTTTTGTTTTGTTTTTTAACTCAAAAAGGAGTAGCTCCTTCTTCTTTGCCTCCTCTTTCCATCTTTTTGAAGCCTCGTAAGAAGAAGCTGCATCTGTCCCCCTTCTGGTTGACACCAGGTAGCGGGTACTGGGCTTCTGGGCTCATCACGATGTCTCCTCTTCATGTTCCATTCTCCTCCACAGCAAAGAAGAAGCAAAGGAACAATCTTCCTGTCCACTTGTGCCTCTTGTGCTCCACCCCATCTGTGCCTCCCCCCACATGCCACCTCCCCAGTCTCACAACCATCCTCAGCTCTGCTCCCTGTGCAAGTGGAGGTGGAGTTACAGGGGAGGGAAGCTTGCTGAGAAAAGAAGCTGGGGGGGGGGGGTGCCCTGTTGTCACTTCACTCCATGGGCTTCTCTGCTTTTTTTTTTTTTTTTAGTGGCATTATTTCTGTAATCTAGGATTTTGTCCCTTTGCTCTGCCAGGAGCTGTCCCGGTATTCAAGGAATGACACTCAGTCTGTGGGGAGGCCAGATGGGTAGCAAAGTGCAGCTAGGGCAAGGGGTAGAGCTGGTAGAGCCCCGGGCTCGTCCGAGAGAGGGGCAGGACCCCCTCCCCCGCCCTGGGTTTCTGAGCTGCATGAGCTAGTGCAGTTGCTGTGTTAGTTTTCATGGATAAATAAAACTAAAAGGTCAAACAAGTCTTTGGTGATTTCTTCTTATTGGACTTAATACTTTTGCCATTAATTTTCAGAAAAGGCTGCATGCCTATCTTTGGCAAGCCGGTTTAAGTTTAGACTGATTTTCAGCCAAACCAGCTGGACAGAATTTAGGATGAAAATAGACCAAATATAGGTGAATACAAATTTCAAGTCCTCTGATCTTAACTGGCTAAGTCCTTACTTAATCAAACAGAGAGTCTTATCTATCCCCTATACTCAATGATACATCATATACAACAATAGGGGAAACTATAATATTTCAATAGTCCTGCTATATTAACATCCCAATGTTTTATTCACATATATCATTTTACTCATTGCACATACAATATCAAACCTTTGCTTTTTACAATCTGTTTAAAACATATTAGTAAGGACACGTGTGACATACATGATCTTCTACATTAATTAAGCCACTTAATATTCATATTCATTAACACTCCCCCTAAAATATTACAAATATACTCATCACTCATACTTCACACTCACACTACCAGTCCATCTAAGGACTTTGATTAAAACTAACTCCAATGACAACCCATTTATCACATGAATCTTGCATATAATATTTACTGATGTTTCTTCTATAATCCCTACAAGGACCCTTGTTTCGCCCCTAGGGGCTTCCTCAGGGGATATAATCTTCTCTTCATTTAATTTTCCCAGCATCAATATCTTCAACAGCCTCACTTATCATTACATTTCCACTTCCTTATTCACCTATGTCCACAACAGTATCCTCCACCTACAGTATACAAGAAAACACTTATTACCAATTATACACGATCCCTTGTATTAATACTAACTTCATCTACTTGAATCGCCACTTACTGGTATCTCCTCACGTCAATACCCTCGCTATTCTTCTCCTATCCCAACTTTCAAATATCATTCTGATTCTGCAAAGTTAATGTGATCATTGTCAGAAAACCCCCGACACCATGTATATCATTTGTATTAATTTAGTCAACACATATGATTCAAACCTACCCCAGCTTTATTACAAAATGGTGATTTCACCACACTGGCGTTCCTCCAATTCTTCCGAACGGGTTCCCAAATGTTTTTCTCATTCTATTGAATTACACTATCTACAAACAAACAAAATACCTTCTAATTAATTCTTTATCTCATATTTCACCCATTTCCTCACATAGGGACACATTATTTACCCGATTTTTTTCTCATCTCCTCCTCTTACTTCCACACAAACCGTTTCACTTAAAAAACTACTGTCCTGCAGAACGTCATGGCTGTACTGTGTCACGCTGCGTACCGTCGTCTGTACCACATATTTAACCAATGGGAAAAGTCCCTGCCCATCGTCCAATCACACCCCCTATCTGCTAAGTCACTCCCATTACTCTATTTACCAAACTGCCATCCAGCAGAACGCCAAAGCTGCAGTGCATCACGCTGTGTACCGTCATCTATAGCACATATCCATCCAATTGGAAATGTCCCCACCCATCGCACAACCACACCCCCTATATACCAAACCACCATCATCCCCAGTACACATTCCACCACTACTAACTTATGCCTACCCTTCATTCCCTCATACACTCAATCCCAGTATGTCATCATAATCCAATCCTATACAACACAGCTCTATACCTGATCTGTTGTTATTATCCTCCCCCTAACCTTCAGGCATAAAAAGCCTCCCATTCCACTTCACTATTGAGTCCCCAATGGATGAACTGTGTTCTACCGGAATACAAACCTTTGTTCCATGTGCCACAACCATCGGGTACCTCCCCCCGATGGTTATCTACACTCTGTAGAACAACAAAAAATATTAACTCATCAATCTGATGGGGTTGGTAATAACAGATCAGGTATAGCGCTTTGTTGTATAGGATTGAATATTGATTGAGTGTATGGGTGAATGAAGGGTAGGCATAAGTTAGTAGCGGTGGAATGTGTACTGGGGATGATGATGGTTTGGTAAATAGGGGTGTGGTTGTTCGATGGGTGGGGACATTTCCGATTGGTTGGATACGTGCTATAGATGACCGTATGCAATGTGATACACTGCAGCTTTGGTGTTCTGCTGGACAGCAGTTTGGTAAACAGAGTAATGGGAGTGACTTAGCAGATAGGGGGTGTGATTGGACGATGGGCAGGGACTTTTCCCATTGGTTAAATATGTGGTACAGACGATGGTATGCAGCGTGACACAGTAAAGCCATGGCGTTCTGCAGGACGGCAGTTTTTGAAGTGAAATGGTTTGTGTGGAAGTAAGAGTCTCTCTCTCTCTAGCCAGCAGCAGCCCAAAATGTGATAAAGCCTGTCCAGGCATTTCTCAGTTTGCAATGTGAAAATATCACAGGGTGCAATAAATTTAACTCACATTATTTTGAATCAAACAGTTACCAACAAAGGCCCTGAACTTGGTGTTTGATGAAACAGATAAGTATGGGAAAATAATTACCGTAAACAGATAAGTATGGGAAAATAAGTGTGGGAGCTTGCTGGGCAGACTGGATGGGCCGATTGGTCTTTTTCTGCCGTCATTTCTATGTTTCTATGTTTGTATGTGAGAAGAGGAGATGAGAAAAAGTTGGGTAAATAATGTGTGCCTATGTGAGGTAATGGATGAAATATGAGATAATGAATTCATTAGAAAGTATTTTGTTTGTTTGTAGATAGTGTAATTCAATAGAATGAGAAAAAGATTTGGGAACCCGTTTGGAAAAATTGGAAGAACGCCAGTGTGGTGAAATTGCCATTTTGTAATAAAGCTGGGGTAGGTTTGAATCATATGTGTTGACTAAATTAATACAAATGATATACATGGTATTGGGGTTTTTCTGACAATGATCATGTTAACTTTAAACAATCAGAATGATATATGAAAGTTGGGATAGGAGAAGAATAGCGAGGGTATTGATGTGAGAAGATACCAGTAAGTGGCGATTCAAGTAGATGAAGTTAGTATTAATACAAGGGAT